>NC_044050.1:9644077-9699077 GCF_902167405.1 Gadus morhua
TTCATGAGGAAGAAGAGGAGATAAAGGCTGTCATCAAGGCAGGATCAGCAGTAGATGGAGCAGATGGGAGCACTGATTCAGAGATTCTAGCTGACCTTGACTATGCATCTGATGCTGACCTCTCACAGCCCCTGAACACTGAGCTACAACCCCTGAAGGAACATCTAAAGAGCCACAATACCCAACCCCTCCTGAAGGGAGAGGGCTCAGACAATCAGGCTAGCGAGGAGCCTAACAGCGTTAAACTAATACCCACCATAATCATGGACGAGCAAGACTTGAAAATCGTTGATGCATTAGAAAGGGAAGTAATGGCCGATCAAGGACAAGATGAGCTCCTGGGTGAGCAAAGTGTGAAGGAGGAGGAGAACAAAGAGGATGGCAACGGACCCAAACTGGTTGAGGACCAGCTCCTGGCGACCCCTAAGAGCTCTCGGGGGGTGGGCGATGGAGGAGCGATGGATAAGGGGAACCAGGCAGAAGGAGACAAGGACAGCAACAACACCGGGAGCGTCCCAAAGGGAAAGAAAGGAAAGTCGACGCGCCAGAGAGCGAGGAAGCATGCTGTGCAAGGGGACGAGGCTGGCCGTGGTCCGGAACCGGAAGCACAGGGGCCGAACGCTGACAGCACCGACCCCAAGAACAAGAGGAGGCGGACGGGGAAATGGGTACTGGACACTTCTCCATCTTCCAGAGCAATTAAGGCAGTTGTAAACCGTATGTTATGAGGGATTGAATGTAAAAGAGAGAATAGAGGTGGGCAGTAATCCAAGGATGAAAAATAAAAAGTCTGTGCAAAATGTGGATTTAATCAGCAGATTTTAAGCAGTACCTCTACTGCACTACACTACACTCTATACAGAAGGTGGAAACACTAGCATGGAGTTGTACTTTCTGGAACTGGAATGTCCACCTATACAAGGAATATGTATCTATACGTATATTATGCACAGCTATAACCATTTTCTTTACACATGCAGGCTCCTTTAGTGGGAATGAATCCAGTCCAGATCCGGTCCACGGCTGAACTCTACCCCAGCACCAAACCAGCCAGTCATCAGAAAGAAAACGCCTCTGGTTAGAAAGTGTTCATATCAGTTAGCACCTGTTCATATCGGTTAGCCCCTGCTCATTTCAGTTAGGTTCTGATCATTTCAGTTAGCCCCTGATAATAGCAGCTAGGCCTGTTCATTTCAGTTAGCATAGGGTCATTTCAGTTAGGCTCAGCATTTCAATTAGAGTTTGGTCATTTCAGTTAGGGCCTGGCCATATAAGAAAGATTCTTGTCATTTCAGTTGGGGCCTGGTAATTTCAGTTAGCACCTGGTCATTTCAGTTATGCCCTGGTAATTTCAGTTAGCACCCGGTCATTTCTGTTGTGCCTTGGTCATTTCAGTAAAGGTCTTGTCATTTCAGTTAGGGTCGGGTCATTTCAGTAAGGGTCTGGTCATTTCAGGATAAACTGAATTTTCATCCTCCACCAGCACATGAAGACAACCAAAAGGTTTCCACGCTGGAGGCACCCATTACCCCCCCAACCCCCCCTGATTGAAAAGTGCTGACTGGGTTACTTTGGTATAACTTCCACATGAATAGCGCTAACCTAGCCTAATGGTCGCTACAACAACACAACCAGGCGGGCTTAAGGAATCAATGAGGGACATGAAGTTGAACTAAAGTCCTGTGTAAACTCCCAGCCGGGACTGGAATGTCAGGGCTTTAATGAGGGACTCGACCTTAGCTGTTGCTATCCATCCATTTATTAAAACCATTTAAATAGCTACTGAGACACAAATTGTTTATACGCATACAAATTAGGCTTTTCTAATGGGGTATATATAACAAGAAAAATATAAACTGTACAATGAACTGGAACAATGAATATTTGGACACCTTTTGTATACCTGTTCGATAATAGAGAGATGATTATGGATTGACAATAGACTGTTGAAAGAGATGATCTCAGATTCAAACAAAAAATGAAGCATACTATAGTGTCAGATGGTCTGGTTTATTTTTGGAATCTATATTCTTGTAGACCCGTGCATGGACTTCCGCTGTAAGCGTGGGAAGGCCTGTATGCTGGACGCAGACCTGAAGCCTGCGTGTGTCTGTCAGGAGCCCACCAAATGTCCTGCAAGCGTCAATGAATTTGATCACGTGAGTTCTGAACATTTAATTCATAAATTCGCCCCAAAAAGCAGGTGAAATTATGCATACAGAATCCGGCCGAAAAGCCTAACTTGACAGTTGATTTTGTTTGTCTGTTGTTCTTCACTTCTGCAGGTCTGTGGGACCAATAATAAAACATATGACACGGCATGTGCGCTGTTTGCTACTAAATGCAACCTGGAGGGAACTAAGCGAGGACATAAACTGCACCTCGACTACACGGGGCCCTGCAAGTGTATGACCTCAAAGGGGTTCAAACCCACACCCTGTTTTCAGCATTCCTTCATTCAGCATATAGCTCAAGGCTAACTCACAACTAATTACTGCCTTCCCTCTGCTTGTCTGGGCCTTGGCTTGTCTGACTGTCTGTATGTCTGTCTGACTGTCTGTCTGATTGTCTGTCTGTGCATTGGCTTGTCTGTCTATCTGCTTGTCGCTCCGATGGAACGTCTGTTTGTCTGACTGTTGATGGATTGGCCTGACTGCCTCTCCGTCTCTATTCACCTTGTGTCTGTTTGTGTTTGTGGGTCTGTCTTTCTTTCTTACCATACATCTGTGTATGAGTATGTGTGTGCGTGCCTGCATATGTTTGTGTGTGTGTGTCTGTGTGTTTGTATGTGCGTGCCTGCATGTGTGTGTGTGTGTGTTTGTGTGTGTGTTTTTGTATGTGTGTGCCTGCATGTATGTGTGTGTGTGTGTGTATGTGTGTGTGTGCATGTGTGTGTGTGTGTGTGTGTGTGTTTTTGTATGTGTGTGCCTGCATGTGTTTGTGTGTGTGTGTGTGTGTGTGTGTGTGCATGTGTGTGTGCGTGTGTGTGTGTGTGTGTGTGTGTGTCAGTGCTGGCTCCCTGCCTGGACAGTGAGCTGGTCCAGTTCCCCCTGAGGATGAGGGACTGGCTGAAGAACGTTCTGCTCCAGCTGTACAGTCACGACTCCATGAGCCCAGGGTTCCTCACGTCCAAGCAGCGCATCAAGGTAGCCTCACACAACACAACAGTGTTGACCTTACTATACAACACTGTCATGTTTGCTTTATCTTTATGTTGTTCCGTGTTCCTTCTCCCCTTGATGACCAGTTGTCTTTAGAATTTCACTTCTCTTACATCTCCGGCCTCTCCATCCCCTCACCTTGGTGTCCATATCTATCTTCCCACCTGCGACTCATTCCCTCTCAATCAATATCCCCCCATTGTCACACGTTCACCTCCTTTATTCCCTTGTTGGTTCTTTGTTTGTGTCATGTTCCTTGTTCTTTGCGGTTTCCAAATTGTGATTGTTTTTCGGTCAGTTCATGGAGATTAGTGTGTTTTCATTATTAAAGCCCTTTTGTCTCATTCCCAGAGTTCTCGTCCGCATTGGGATCAATACCTCTTTGTTCCGCCTGCCTCGCCAGCACCCGACCGTGACAGAAACACACTTATAGTTTGGAAACCGTGAAGTACAAGGGACATGACAATAACAAAGAGCCGACAAGGGAACAAAGGAGGGGAACTTGTATAAATAGGGGGAGAGTGATCGGGAATGAGTTGCAGGTTGGAAGATAGACAAGGAAACACAGGTGAGGGGAATGAGGGGATGGAGGGTCGGGAGGTATAAGGGGAGGGAAAGTCTGAGGACATCTGGAGAACAAACACTAAACAACATAAAGACAAAGACAGGCCATGAGACTATACTATATGATACTATATTATACCATAATATGCTATATTATAGTATACTAGTTATTATACTATACTATAATATACTAGTATATTACACGATAGTATAATATAGTATTGTAGAGTTTAGCATAGTAAACTATAGTGTATTTCACTATACTATATTATACAATACTACATTATATACTATTTGGGGAGCCTAAAATCCCCAAATCCAAACCCAATGAGTATTGTATCCCTCATCCAAAACTAAATATTCCCTGAGAACTATTCGGTGAGGCTGAAGACACACATCATTAAATCAGTTAAATTCTGTGTGAATTTTAATTGCATCCTTCTGTGATGAGCGCAGGTGAAGAAGATCCATGAGAATGAGCGCCAGCTCCATGCAGGCGATCACCCCCTAGACCTGCTGGCCCAGGACTTTGAGAAGAACTACAACCTGTACATCTACCCCGTGCACTGGCAGTTCGCCCAGATGGACAAGCACCCTTCTGACAGGTACCTTTCACTTTGATATTTGAGCCATAGGTGATTGTCTAATACGAAAAAAGGCCAACTCTGTCTTTGGACTTTTCTCGGACTCAAACTATTTCCCTATGCACTGATTCTAGTAATCATACTGCACCAAAAACTCTTTAATGGTGATGATTCTTAACCTTATGTGCTGACCATTTATAAATGAGCCATTTTGATGAATGGTTACTCTTTAATTTATTTATATATATATTTTTTTTAACACAAGGAAATTCTTCATTAGAAACTTGACCTGACTTATTGTTTTGCTCTTGTATTCAAAACGTTGGCTCTATCTCCTGATCTCCTATCGTGGATGTGTAATCTGTACTCTCCCCATATTTTCTTTATAAACTTGCCTTAGCATCCCACACAATCAATTCTGATCGTGTGCTTTGGTTGTTCTCAGCCTCAGCATAATGTCCTGTGATGAATCTGTGATAACTAAAGAACATCTCAGCTCACCTTGTGTGTCACTTTGGATTAAAACGCCTGCTAAATAACTAAACATGACTAAACTAAATGGTACCCCCCCCCCCCCCCCCCCCCCCCCCCACCCCCCCCCCCCCACCCTCCAGGCTCCTGTCCCACTCTGAACTGGCCCCACTGAGGGTCCCTCTGGTGCCCATGGAGCACTGCACCTCTCGCTTCTTCCAGGAGTGTGATGGAGACCAGGACAAGCAGGTCTCCTTCCGCGAGTGGGCCCACTGCTTTGGGATCAAGGAGGGTAAGCATCTGGGTTGGATTCCCCAAGTCTATATCTCTCTGTGCCCAGGCCTGTACCCAGGTCTGTACCCAGGTCTGTACCCAGGTCTGTACCCAGGTCTGTACCCAGGTCTGTACCCAGGTCTGTACCCAGGTCTGTACCCAGGTCTGTACCCAGGTCTATACCTGTATACCCAGGTCAATACCTGTCCATACCCAGGTCAATACCTGTCCATACCCAGGTCAATACCTGTCCATACCCAGGTCAATACCTGTCCATACCCAGGTCAATACCTGTCTATACCCAGGTCAATACCAGTCTATATCCAGGTCAATACCTGTCTATACCCAGGTCAATACCTGTCTGTACCCAGTTCAATACCTGTCTATACCCTGGTTTGTACCTGTTTAGAACTGTCTATATGTCTATACCTGTCCACACCCAGGTCTATACCTGTCTCTCCCCGTCTATACCAGGTCTTTACCTGTCTAAACACAGGTCTATACCTGTCTACACCTGTCTATACCGAGGTCAATACCTGTCTATACCCAGGTCAATACCTGTCAATACCCAGGTCAATACCTGTCTATATCCTGGTCAATACCTGTCCAAACACAGGTTGGACAGGTAACACAGGTTTAAACCTGTCTTTACCCAGGTCTACACCTGTCTATACCTGTCTTTACCCAGGTCAATACCTGTCTAAACCCGTCTATACACAGGTCCTTACCTGTCTCTCCCCGTCTATACCTGTGTCTACACACAGGTTTATACCTGTCTATACCCAGATCTTTACCTGTCTATTTCTGTCTATATCCAGGTCTTTATTGTCTATACCTGTCTATACCCAGTTCTTTACCTGCCCGTATCAATATCTATACCTGTCTATATCCCAAGATCCGTAGTCAGACTACACCTCAGACTGCATCCTAAATCGTGATAAAAGCTTTGATTTAGGTAATTTGGTCATTTTTATTGATTGTGTGATGGCGTAATTCTTCAATTTAATAGAAAAATACTTTCCCCTTGTATTTCCCTCCACAGAGGACATGGATGTGAACCTCCTCTTCTGAGTGCCCTCAAGTACTTTGCCTACCAGAGGGTCCGTTTCTCGAGTGTTGTAACAGGCAGCACGCACAAAGCGGTCAGCAAGTAGGGCACATTTAAATATGTTACCAAAAGGCACTGACAATGTAAAACGATGGCGATAATCATGGTTCTGTTGGTGCTCTGTGACCGAGGGAACGGGGTCGGGCTGCCCTTGGGGAGCCAGTGTTCTTACCCAAGTGATGTTAACCGTATAATCAACATTCATCATTATCCACACATACAGTAATACATATAAATACATTCATTAAGGGGGTGCGTTTACAAGTGTTTGGAAAGAAAGTATTAAGAATGGAAAGAAAACATCAAAGGAAAAAGATTAAACTAGTGAAACTCAATTAGAGTATTTTAAATGTTTTTGTGCTTTGATGACACATTATTCTAGAAGTATTTTAAGAATAAAAAGAAAGATGTTTACCATTATAAAAGTGGTAAAACTGGATTATTGTTTGTTATGGTTTCTATGTATTTTTTTCTTCTCTCTCTCTATGTAACTTCAAGTGTTTTGTCATGCTTACGGTTCTCATTAAAGCTGGTTGGACATTTCACAGACTCGAGTATTGTTACTGCGAATGGGTTGATGAAATAAACACTGTTATTCAGCAGCATCATTCCCACATGACATCAAACGATGACACCCAGGACAGCGGGCTGCCACAGTGAGAACACTAGCCACTGAGGCTTGCTTGGTTCACCAGCTAATCCTGAATAATGTTGTTCCTGGACGCTGTAAGAAAGCAGAAAATAGACGGTTGACACACTCATGGTCACCATGACCTTGCCAAAAGGAGACTGCACAAACCTGTTGTGTTGCGAGGAGAAGTTCTGATTGGACATCTTTACGTGCCAGGTCCAATCAGAGTGGTGCTGTGTAAACTGAGGTTCTGTATAAAGGCCCCAAGGTCGAGGACGCCAGGTCATCTGTGAACCGTCCTCTATGAGATTCACCATGTTCGGAATGCTGTGGCTCATCCTTCACACCCTTGCTCTGCTGGCAGAGGGGGGGGTGTCCTCAGGAAGTGACGAGGTTGCCGCTGGCAACGGGGGCGGGAACAACAACAACAACAATGGCGTTGGAGGCGGTGGCGTTGCGGCCGGCATTCCTCAGAACGGCGCTGGCCTTCCTCAGAACGGCTTGCAGCCACTCATCAATCCGGCGTATCAGCTGGTTCCGGTGGGGGGGTCCTTCTTCATCCAGCCCTTCGGGAATGCCCTGGCCCCCCAGGGCCCCCAGGGCCCGGTTCGGCAGCAGCAGCAGCTGGTCCCCTTCGGGCCTTTCCAGCAGGGCGCAGGGGGCTTCTTCCTGGGGCCGCAAGCTGTGAATCTGATACCCCAGTCCCAGGGTGGGGTTGTCCAGGCGGGTGCTGCCGGCGTCGGAGGGGCCCCCCTGTACACAGTGCTGTCCCAGGACGGGGGCCCCCGGGGGCCCATGTTTCTCCAGGGCCAGCAGCTCCAGCTGGTGCCATTGAACCCGCAGAACCAGATTCTCCAGAGCCAGCTGCAGCAGGGGCCGGTGTTGAGGGGGGCAGTGGGGAACGTGGCTGCGGGCCGGGCCAGGGCCAGGCGCTCGGTGGCGGCCAACCGCGGGAGGATGCTGGCGCTGGCCAGGATGGGGGCGACGGCGAGTCCGACGGGGCCGGCGGAGGAGGAGTCCTCTGGGATGGACACAGAGGAGCAGATGACCGTCTGAGACCAGCATTCACTAAGACATCTGATGATTGCTTCCTGTAGGTGCCCTGATTGTGGAGTGATTTTATGTGTTTTGTGATATGAATCAACACTGTGATGATAAACCAATAAAACATGTATATAAATGAAATTGCGTTTTCGTGTCCCATCATACTATTTAATAGAGGCTGCGTACAAAAGGCCTGGGAATATCACTGTTAACGGACAGAGATAACTTGTATTTCGGCCATTGAGGTGTGATTCAGCATTGGTAACAGAACATGAAGTTTCTACTTGGGTAATACTTGGTCCTATTTGGTCCGATCTAATCTTCTACTACAGACCCATGAAATCCACGGTGATATACCTGATCACTCAATTATAGGCCACCATCTTGGTCAACACACATCGTAACAAACAACCATAAAGAAAATCAGGACAAAAGCCACAAAAGCAACAGAAATGACAGTGTGGGAACACACACACACACACACACACACACACACACACGTACACATGCATGCAGACACGCACACACACACACACACACACACGCACACACACGCACACACACACACACACACACACACACACACACACACACACACACACACACACACACACACACACACACACACACACACACACACACATACACACACACACACACACACACACATACACACACACAAACACACAGTACCCAACATATTGAGACATCTGAAGTTATATTTGGAGAAGGCGAGACAGAGGCATTTGTCACCAGAGCTAACTGCTATAGGAGGACTTGTGTTGGAAACCGCACGGCAGGCAGCATGTAATTAATGCAAAGCTCCAGACGCCCTGAGAGGGTGTTTACCTGCCGGGATGTGGTGGGGTGGTTCACGCTGTCAGCAGGGCGCAAGCCGGGCCAAACACATCCCAGACGACGACTCTACATACCATAACACCGCGGGACGCTAGCCACCACACTGTGAAAAGGACACGGCTCAACCAGAGAACACATCCAATAAGGCAGCCATGTGCCATGTGCCCATAACGTTTTTAATTTCTGATCACTTTACTTTATTATAGTACTTTATTACTTATTAGAATCAATTAAACGCCGATATCAAAGACACTATTCGAAAAATACTATTTACTAAGACGTGCTGGCTATAGGGGTCGCCCATCTTGACATCACATCACATTGATGCCTCCATTTTGGAAGCATAAGAGCACGGCAATGTTTGTTATTGTCTTGGTAGTTATGTGTTTTTGGTAGTTGTTTCGTAATTAAAGAGGAAATGATTTGTCATTAGGGGATTGTATTTTTGTGTTTGGAACTGACACAGTTTTTCTCCTGCTACACACGGCAAAACAAAGTCTTTGTTAGCCTAATGATATATTTATGCTGAGTATGCCCAAACAAATGATGCATTCTGATGTACAAGCCTTAGCATTCCCTTATTTCATGTAGACCTAGATGGGAAAGGGGATTGTGACATTGTTGACATTCATTTCAAGTAAAGCCTCTTACTAATCAGGCTATTTTTAAATGCACTATAACATTTCTTAATTTTAAATTTACTGAGAGGGGAATGTTTCATTTTGATAAATTAAATTCAAGTCAATCCCGATGTGAGGTCTTTAGAGCCAATTGAACAATCAGGTTCTTGTGACAAGACCAAGTCATCTATGCAACCCTGTACTACATTATGTCACATACATTCCTCAGATGAAAGACGTCTGTTGGAGCAGACGTCTGGTAGAGCAGACTTTACAGTGTGGCTCAACCACAAGGCCCATATATAACTCCACACACAACCTCAGGCGGTCTGGGAGCTCAGATGTGAATCTTTCTTGTGTCATCCAATCTGAAATGTGAACTGAATACGTACTAATTTGTCAATTTTTCAGTGTATAAATCTGAAATAATCTTTATAGAATCTACAACAGAACTGTACCATACCAGCAGTTATGAATGATCTAAACAGATCCGGAAGCACAGCTTCCGGTTCTGTTGTTCCTTAAGGTTGGGTTGGAGTCCCGACGTGGGTACCAGAGAGACTATTGATCTGGACTTAAATACAATGCACTTTCTAAAATGCTTCTTTTTTTTTTTTCTTGCCTTTATTTGCTATCTGTTTTACTCATTTTTTGCATATGTTTTCTTTTGCTTATTTTATTGTATGACAATGTTCATATGTGAAGCACTTTGAGTCTGCCTTGTGTATGCTATATCAATACATTTGCCTTGCCTTGCCTGCTTTCAAATCCAGGGTTCTCAAGTAAGAACCGGACAACATATTCATATTTACATGACATTCAGTAATTTAGCAGACTGGGTTTCTGTTCAAAGGGATTCAGAGGTGAGGCAGTCATAATAGTAGTGGGACTAGCAACAAAAAGTAGTTTAGTACTGCATTAGCACTGCATTTGTAGTTTTCTGTACGATAGAAAAGTACATATAACAGCAGAATTCAAATTGGCATTTAGGGAAAGAGATGTGCAAATAAGCAAAACATATCCAGGTAGGTGAGTTATGCAGCCCATCACACGGTAGGTAGACTTTAACCGCAGCTAATAACTTTAATGATGGATGGTGAGTGATGTCCCACCGTTCCACATCATCTGTGGTTTGCGTTGTAACCACTGTCCACAGGATTTGGTGTTCCAAACTCTTTGTCTCTGGGCTGTTGACTAACTATCCCCACATCGCTGAATCACAGTGTTGTTACCAGCAAACGGTGTTAGCCTGGTGGCTATCTAGGCTGAAAATATCTTTAAAAATAGAACTCATATTGTGTTGGTATTATCGAAGTATCCTTTGAAAAAAAGAAAAGCTATTTCAGGCCTGAATGACCCATAAGTGACAGAATGTGCGTCTCTAATTGGCTCCCAACGATCTCTCCCAGCGATATAAGGTGTCTCTATGGATGAGCCGCCCACCCTAGTGCAGCTGAACGTGGAGTCCAGGCATCGTTGTAACTCCTTGGTATGTAACGCAGCATTGGTGATTTACAGGATGTATTCTGTGATTAACAAGTGTAAACAAAGTACATGGATGTGAATGATACATTCTGTCAGATGTAGACACTGTATCTCATATTGAAACAATATTAACCAACACATGTTCTAGGCTGTGATTCATTTTTTCTTCTGACTTTTGGCAACAATTTCAGACCGAGGATCATGAAGCATCTTCTTCTTATGACGTTGGCAGCCGCCATTTGTAATGTGAGGATCTGTCTGTTTGTCCTCTCTCTTTTACAGACACACACACACACATGCACACACGCCGGCACGCACGCACACACGCACGCACGCACACACGCACGCACGCACGCACGCACGCACGCACGCACGCACACACACACACACACACACACACACACACACACACACACACACACACACATACACACACACACACACACAGACAGACAAGCACACACGCATACACCCTCTCTCTCATTCTCTTTGTCTATGTATTTTTCTGTCTGTCAATATCTCTTGTTTTTCTATGAATGAAATCGAATATCGAATACATTTGTTTCTTTATCTTTTCGTGTTTCATTCTTTAGGTCGACGCAGGCACCAAGGTAAAAACTCAAACAAATTAACACAAAACGAGCATTCTGCTGTAACTTTCCAGTGTGATAGAAAATAACCTGGCTGGTCCTGACTACAGAAGCTGATGAGGATGATGGCTATGAACGGGATGATGAACGGAGCTAACCCCGCCATGATGGGAGGAGGAGGCTTCGCTCCCGGTATGATGGGAGGAGGAGGCTTCGCTCCCGGTATGATGGGAGGAGGAGGCTTCGCTCCCGGTATGATGGGAGTAGGAGGCTTCGCTCCCGGGATGGTGGGAGGAGGAGGCTTCGCTCCCGGGATGGTGGGAGGAGGAGGCTTCGCTCCCGGTATGATGGGAGGAGGAGGCTTCGCTCCCGGTATGATGGGAGGAGCAGGTGCTGGTTTTGCTGGCCAGCCAGTGGCCCAGGTAGGTCCATCAGAACCTGGTATGGTTCTGCACCAATCTCTTTCAGAAACAAGCCTTCCCCCAAACAGTGATGGTCACAAAAAACTATTTTTCAAAACCAGCATATTCAAAAAAGAGATTGTTTTCAAAAGCGCTCACTGATCAAGGGATAACAGCATAATCACATGAACCACCCCACACACACATAACCCACACACATGAGGCACACATAAACAAGACCTCATGGACAGACCTCAAACAAATCAAGACAGCAAAAGTGCCGATGCCAACATTAAACGTTGTGTAGTGATGTCGTGTAATGATCTCCGATTTAATTTCCTTTTGATAGTTTGTTCAAGGGGCTCCTGCCTACGCCTACCCACCCCTGGCCCTTCCTCCCTCACCCATTGGTGTCTCCAATGTTTTCCCCGTCCCTGCAGCCAACACTGTTAGTATACCATAATTCATGTGTCATTTATAGAGTTTAAGGTAACGCTGTTCGTATGCTACAATTCAAGTGTCATTTATAGAGTTAAAGGTAACTCTGTTAGTATACCATAATTTAAGTGTCATTTATAGAGTTAAAGGTAGCGCCTTTCGTATACTACAATTCTTGTGTCATTTATAGAGTTAAAGGTAACTCTATTAGCATACTACAATTCATGTGTCATTTAAAGAGTTTAAGGTAACACCGTTAGTATACCACAATACATGTTTAATTTATAAAGTAAGGTAACTCTGTTAGTCTGCCACAATGTTTAAGGTAATGCTGTTAGTTATTGCTGTATGCATGCATATATTGAGTAATGCTTGTATTCAACTTAGTTAGTACCATCAGTAATGCTGTTAGTATCATTCATAGACAGTTATTCAAATATATCTGTTGATTAAGGCAATACCTTGGTCGGTCTCAATAGAATGATAATAAAATATTCTGTTTTATGGACAGGTTCCTTATATGGGCGTTCCTCAAATGGCAGGATTCAACCCCCTTCAACAACAGGTAATGGTATGGGATATCTGTTGGATGAAAACCAACAAATGATCAACTCTTATATTAAGTAAATTCCCTTTGCAGTATTATAAGTGGTTGATTTATTGAAGTCGACAAAAGGAATAATTTGCTGAGGTCACGTGTGTTTGTGTGTGTGTGTGTGTGTGTGTGTGTGTGTGTGTGTGTGTGTGTGTGTGTGTGTGTGTGTGTGTGTGTGTGTGTGTGTGTGTGTGTGTGTGTGTGTGTGTGTGTATGTGTTTGTGTGTGTCTGTGTGTGTATGCTCACGTGTGTGTGTGCATGTGTTATTGTAACAAACATGGTCTGTATTACATGGTAACTAAACACTCTTTGACTGTAAAAACAGGGTGTACAAGCAGGGGGTGCTTTGCCTCAACGTTTCAAGGTAAAGTCAGTTAGAATATGAGTGAATGTGTAAAATGAACTCCTATCAAAAGAACACATCTAATTATGACATTTTTTTCAATAGCGTCAAATCATGAAACAGCGGAATACTGCAATGGAAACTCAGGTAGGCCTCCCGTTTTCCGATATATATTTTGATTCGTACAGCAGTATAATCACTTTTGAATTAAACGCTCTTTTTCTGACACAGATTCAGACTCCACCTGAGATGCAAACAACAGCCATTCCCTGTGACGTCCACAAGGAGAACAACTAAAATAATGTTTTAATAAACTGGAGACATAATGGCTATAATTGGCTTGAAATAAAGGCTTAAAATAAAGTGACCTTATGCATGCACCATGTTTTTGGACTATCTAAAACATCCAGAAAGAATATTGAATCAAATGATTGATGTTTCTAAAGCAATTTTCTATGAATAAATTGAGCTAATTCATCATCATGAATACTGTTTTGTTTGTCAACGATTTTACTATATGTACGTTTGTATGTGTAACAAACCTATTATAGATATATAATGTGTATATATATATATATATATATATATATATATATACATATATACTTACCATTATATAATATATAAAAGTGTGTCGATAAATATATTAACACATTGTGCCAATTAAATGAAGTGAAATGAGACCCACTCATCTATAATGGACCAATGGCGCCATCTAGAGAACAATTATCTGACTACACATTCCTCTGCGCATCACATCACAGCTCATCAAAAAATATATCTTGCTTCTTTGTGATGATGGTTCGAATATTAATGACGATACTAAACACACTTTTGTTAAAAACACTAACTTTGAATACTTTATAGTTATATACAAATAAAACTTGCATATATAAAACGATATGTTCAAATATAATTGTAGTTTGTCACTATCGTTGCTGTTAAGGAAAGATTAGCTTGGCTCGAGGGCACCGGCAGGAGCCTTAACCAAGGCTCAGGTGAACCATCATATGACTACTGAACAAGTTGAGAGCAAACCTTTCAAAATGTCCAATTTCAAATGTGACTTTTGTTTTCAGTTATTTTGTGCACTTTTTAGTGGCTGTGAAGAACATAAACCACAACCTGAATTTCAACCTGAATCACAACCCCTAACCCTGTAACCAGAAGACATAAGAAACAAACATTGTTAATTGAGACATAAGTTATCAGCTTAATCGTAAAGACCTAAAACTCACCATGTCTTGAATTTTGCAGACAATGACATCCACATAATAACATAGCCGGCCATCTCATGGCGTCACTGTCTGACCGGGCAGAGTCTACTGCAGTGATGCACGTCTTGTCTGACCTGGCAGAGTCTGCTGCTGTGATGCGCGTCTGTCCTGTTGACCGCACCATGTTTCGCCCAGACTATAACAGTCAGGCTCCAACAGCAGATATGGACAGAATTGAAACAGGATAGCAGTCACTCAGCTACAGAGCAGGGAACTCAAAAAAGGTAAGTGCATTGCATGCAACTACTGTGTTATAATATTTGGAAAAATTACTTTTAAAGGCGATGATTCCATCTCACATGTGAAACAATGTTTTTGTGATTCAAGCTACAGGTGCTCCTAACGCTGTTATTGAAGCAACATGATGCTGCAGACTACTCTCGTGCTGGTTTGCCTGCTGGGTACCAGTCTGTCTCTCCCAGTAAGTAACCTCTTCTCTGTGTCGTTCATAAGGTGTTTAATAAATACAGCTCTCTGTCTTTAAGAAATGGTCAGTAATGTGCCTCTCATGATATTTCATAGATGAGGATAGGAATCCTTGCAAGCAACAGCAATGAGGTAACGTTACTATGATGTCTCATCTTTATGGGCTGTTTCTCTCATTTAAGACATAAAACAACAATGCAACAACAACATTGCTCTTTCACACACGTTTTTAGATCCTGAGATTCAATGGGCTGACTCTGGCGACCCTGGGACAAACTCAAATGCAGGTAACGATCCAAAGTCATAAATTCAGTTACCAACCGGTCTTGCCTTATTCATAAGTTAGATAATGGCGCTTGCTAACCTTATACCTATGTTACATTTACCCAAAACAATGAATAGCACAAAAGCCTTTGTGATGGCAGCCACATAGAGCGGCAAAACGGAATGTTTACTCTTTGCTCTGGTCCGTCTCCTCCAGGGATCTCCCATGTTTCCCCCCTACGTCTTCCAGCAGCAGCCAGAATTGATGTACACCCCCCAGGTGGTCAACCTCAACCCTCAGATTGGGAGCCCCTTCGGCCCCCAGGGCCCCCAGTTCATGTACCCCAACCAGGGCACCCAGCAGCAGTTTGTGTACCCTCCCAACCAGGGCAACCAGCAGCAGTTTGTGTACCCTCCCAACCAGGGCAGCCAGCCGCTGAACCCAGTGTACCTCCCCAACAACCAGCAGGACCAGCTCGGGCCCCTGGCACCCAACGCCCCCTCAGGGCCCCAACAGCCACAGAACCCAGTGCAGGTAGGTGTCAGTGGTTGTGTTGTACACCTGGTGTTCATGTGACTACTCCACCAATGAGTGTGGCTGGGAGTGCATGATTTTTAAGCTGTGTGTATTCATACATGTATAATTCAATTTGTTTGTTTGTTTGTGTGTCTTGGTTTGCACGTGTGTTCGTGCCTTGGCCTCAATATCTGTGTGTGTGTGTGTGTGTGTGTGTGTGTGTGTGTGTGTGTGTGTGTGTGTGTGTGTGTGTGTGTGTGTGTGTGTGTGTGTGTGTGTGTGTGTGTGTGTGTGTTTGTGTGTTTGTGTGTGTGCTTTGGTATGTTTATGATCATCCTTAGATGACCCCACAGTTCCAGTACCCTATGTATGTATATCCCCAACAACAACCAAACATGCAGGTAAGGAGGAAAAATCCTGGAAAATCCTGTCAACATCCCCTGCCCCCATGAGATCTATCTCACTTCTAAATCCTTCTAACTAACCGTTTCCGCAGGGCTACCCTTACTACGTCTACCCCCAGAGGAACCAGGTGATCCAGCCCAACCAGGGCCAGGTGAACCAGTTGAACCAGCCGAACCAACAGACCCCCCTGGACCGAACAACGCAGAAACCACAGCTCCCCCTGCAGGTGTGGACATGTTGGTTCGGAGCGTCTTACAGGGGATTTTAGCTGCAGGCTCAGAACTTCCGCCTACACAGTCAAAAACACGCAACCTCAGAAGTGGTGATAGGTTTCAGAAACAACAGACACATTGGGGACCACAGGAGCATGTGCGAGGGGCGGGCTCAAACATTGTCAGAACCCTTATCAAGCTTGACAAATCTTGAGACGTATTTTAGAAGGAAGTAGCAGACTTCTTGTGTTTCCCAGAGAATTGGATGAAGTGATATTAGGGGTCAGTCACCCTTCAAAGGAGAGCAGAATCCTGAACACCTCCTGAAGAAAAGTGTGCATCAGATGTTAAACACCAGCTACTTTGAGCATGAATTGTGATGTCCTTGAGTTATGTAACACAGAGAAAGTTTGATCCACATAAAGTAAAGGGTAATAGAACTGGGTTGGATAGTGCTGACTTTGACTTGAGTCTAGAGTTTAATTACAATAGATCAATCTATTTGGATGCTCAAATTCCAAAGTGTAGTGTAGGAGTGTCTTGCTCTGGCCTCCATGAGGATTTTCTGCAATCTTTCAAAGTCACCATCGGTAGGAAATTTCATTTTGCTGTCGTTTTTGTGTAGTTAAACATACTATATTTCTACCATTTTCAGCAGTCTTTCCAGCCAAACGCACCAGTAGACAAGGTGAGTGATGTTGCAGGTAGAGGAAGGATTTGTCTGATTATATACCATGGTTTTCATTCTCATTTCATTGTGAGTATGATTATATAGAAGCGTAACTATGATGTCATCAACAGACACGGCAGGTCATGACTCAGAAGGAGACGTTTACGTCCCCTCCTGAAAACCGCGGCGACGCGGTCGGGCCTGGTATCGATGAGGTAAGAACTGTGATTTTCACAGTAAAAGTCCCCTCCAAGTATGCTTATATTTGTACCAAACATTCTATGGACCATCAGTCTTCAATACTAACACAAGCTTTCTTTTCTATTTCAACACAGGGACACTCAAACTTCCCTTTCCTATTTGAGCCATAAAAAGATAGTTGAGGAAAGGTTATACTGTATGTGCACGGCCATAGTGTCTGGAACAACTATGCAAAAAAGAACCTGAAATGGTATGAGGTGAAACTTTGTACTGTCTTCTTCAGAAGTCTGCACTGTATTGAAAGTTGGTAAATAAAGAACTTTGTAAACGCTGAAGGACTTTTTTAATTTGATCAAAGTCACCATGCAAGCAAACGAAAGGACATAATTATATCAGTAATCATTCGACACAAGACGCTCCAGCTGAAATGAATGCACATCACTTCCATTTCAGCATTTTGAGAAGGACCATTGTTGACTTCCCCCTTCAAGGTTTTGGGAACAAGAGAGATAATTAGCTCGATGATACATGATGATGCATGGTATCAGTGTAATTATATTAATCAAAATAACTTTACCTCATAGCCAAGTCAGATTAGCTGTGCTATCTTCTCTCTGTTTGCTTCATTCTGAAAATGAATCAGTCTGATTTCATGAGAACAATAATAGTCGAGTCCCAAGCATGTGTCTCACCTTGTGTTTTTCTCTTGGATTATGTATAATTGCGAGGAAAAGGCTTCCTAAAACCCCATTTGTTGGAAATCAAGGACAATCCAATCTCCAGTGAAGTGATATTTACTTACCCATTTAGAGCTGTGTGTAAGAGTGGTTTAGAGGGGACAACAATGAAGGGTGAAATTGCATTAATTGCAGTATCAAAAACCTTATATTTTGGACAGTATGTATTCTGAGACATACAAATAAATTATACAGTCAAATATTGGTACTCACTGGAATGTAAATCCCATATTCTAAGGATATCCGGTTCTTTAAGAAGAAAAATATTGATTATAATATAATACCCAAACGAGATTGTCATTAGTCAGGCCATTTTCCGAATTGTTTTACTTCAATTACCGTTGCAGTTGCAGTGGGATTGAGGACAACCTTCAAATATGGCTAAAGTCAGGGGAACACACAATACATCACTGCATTATTTGCTAAAGAACAATATATTGGAAAACAAACATTCTTATTAGGATTTCTGTTTTTAAATGTCAAACAAATAGAGGTTAACTACCTGAGGCCTTCGTTGGTATAGCATTCCATACGATCCATACTGTAAATTAGGTATTAGTCAGTTTAAAATCCATCAAATAATTGACCAATAATATACAATTAAAAAAAAAATCTATACCATGCTCGCAGGTGCAGGGTGCCCATTCTGTTGGAGGAAAAGTTTAAAATCGAAGCTGTTCAGGATAAACACATAATGGCTTCTAGGGTAACTAACATATATTGGAAGAAATAAATACCATCTTTGATTCCTTTGGCATGGGTGGTTGTTTTTCATCCTGAAATTAATTAAATAGTTTATGGGCTAATAGCACAATTATATATGTGCTATTATAGGCATTTTATATAAAAGCCTTAGTGATCATAACATCATATTATAAAATGAATGACATACCTTTGGTAGTAGGTATATATTCTCCCCCTGAAATAACCAATTTCAAGAATGAATATATTGTAAGTCCTTGTTTTTCAAACAGTGGTTTATAAACTATTTGTCAAGAAGAAAACATATTAATGTTTACCTCTTTCAAGTGAAGACCAGTGACATTCTGAAAAGAAAATTCACATAATTTGTGATACATATAGATATGTTTTAAAATATATATAGCTTATTTGTCATGATGTAAATATATGATTAAAAAACATAATATTACCTCAAATGAGACATTGTCAGCCTGTAGTATGACCAAATAAAAGTAAAAGTTAAAAATGTTATCGCAAATACAATTGATAAAAAACTGTTATATTGTCCATCAATTACTGTACAATGCACCCACCTTGAATATGGGGATGAACTTTTGTTTTTCCTAAAACAATAAACATGTTTTTACGTTAAATATTTAGGTCTTCAAACACAGCATTCCGATGGATCAGAAGATCACGGAACAATAACCCACCAGCTGACCCTGCTCCAGGGGGGTCCCGCCCATTAGAAAGCCCTCCAGCAGGTCCATGTCCGCGGCCCCTGGGCCAGGCGCTGGGGCCCTACCAGGCTAGAGAGCAGAATGGACAGACATAAACCAATGGGTATTTAACTATATCACATTCTCTGGCCGGTCCTTGGCTGCCGGTGGTCTAAGCCAGTGGTCTAAGCCGATGGACAGCAGGCCCAAAATCAGAAGACTTTGGTTAGAGAAGAACAAGCGCATTGTTTTTGTTTGTTCCACGAATGCTTACTGCTATGCTAACCCAGGCTATGCTAAACCACAGTTCTTTCAGTTTGGGTTGGCGTGGTAGTGGCTAATGTTTCTCCCACCTGAACAAGTGGCTTCCCATCCGCTCCACTCTGTTTGAAAGAGTAAAAGAATTAAGATGAAACAAAAATCCTCACAATTGACACTAAAAAGCCATTCAGACTTAAATCACTGAGATATCAACTAGATACAGCACCTTGTCACCCCTGGAAGTCACTGGAGCAGCCCCAGTGGTCTGAGGGTCTGAGACAGGTGCTCCCACTGTGGTCGTCTGGGAACATCCATGCCCTGCTCCGTGAGAAGGTCTGCCTGGATGCCCAGGTGGCAACCTTCCCGGCTGGGTGAAACACATTTTCATGTGTCAGTTTCAAAACAAAACCAAAAGGATAATGCTGGAAAGCCAAGCAGTGGCTAAGTCGCTGGTGAGAACACCGCTAGCTGGCGCAAACCAAGAACGCGGTCGTCGCGCATGACTGTCAGGCGTTCCGCGCCCTCTGAAGTGTTGAGGTTCAGACCGTAATGTGTCTAGGGCGATGGCATTTACAGTCAAAGGTTTCTAGAAACATTGGTGCGTGTCCTTAGCAAAGTTACTGCGAATCCGCAACTAAAAGAGCTACAGCCCTGCGTGTGGACACTCAACTCACATTGCAGCGAGGTGCACACAAAGTGTAATAACAAAATGAACGCATTCTATTATCAAAAAAAAGATTGCACTGTTGTTACAAATGTTGCTAATCTGAGAAAGGACATATGTGGAAGTTAAAATCATATCCACGGTCAGATTGATTAGGCGTGGCACTTGGTTGGGGGCACATGCCGCCCCAGGCGGCCCCTTAAGCAAACCACTGAAGGCCACAGCTTGGGAGGGGTTGAACTCCTTCCTTACCCCCGTGGGTCTGCCTGGGAAGTTGGGTTCCCATCGAGGCCCTCCAGGTCCTCTAGCGAACGGTCCACCTCTTCGCCATGGCCGTCTTGGATCAGGCTGGAGACAATGTATTATATTAAACTATGGCCACATTGTTGGCCACGGCCAATGCATGCAGGTACATATGCCCTGTTATACTCACACGTGCAGCCACAACGGACAGAAGAACGGCGAAAATACACAGGAATTTCATAGCTGATCAATAGCCCCTGTGTATAGAAAAAGGGTTATTTATTTATTAGGGTTTTTATTTTCAAAGATCAACCGTTTGATCTGCTCCAAGAAAAGGCTCTGTTTCTGATTGTTCTCTTCAGCAGATTAACATAGAAGCTCAATAGTAGGAGCAGGGTAGTCTATTGGTTAGGTTGTTGGACTCTCAGATTCTAGGTTCAAACTTTAACGTCTGCAGTCTACGTATTGGCGTCCCTGTGCCAGCTGTCCTAACCCCACCTGCTCCTAAATGACATCTAACACAATTCTGCAAGACGTTTCGGATAAAAGAGTCTGGTTAATGACAACATTTGGAATAGTAGTAGAAGCACAAAAGCACATCTGCAATTCACACCTACCTGCACAACAGCAGTTTCTGAGTGTTGTACTGGTGGTGTGGACACTTATATATATATATCTATATAGCATTGCAACCCACACCAATCTCGCCACCCATGTGATTCATCCTTGTTTCAAAGTATTTAGCAACACTGCAGTACATCAGACCCTTCAGTGCTCTTCAGAAAACTCCCATTTGACAGTTGTTAGTTCTTAATAGAATATGTTTATGTATCGTAATTGTCATTTTATTCTAAATATCTTGCACGCATAAAAGGTTAAATGTAATGTAAGTTGCTATCAAAAAAATGAAAGGGAGAAAAGTGCATATTCTGTCAAGTCATGTTGATGATATGATGGTGTTGATCATATCCTGCTAGCCTAATCTGCTTTGTTGTGTCACTTATGAAGTTAAGACGACTTAATGCCCTGTAATCTATTGTCTCGTTGGGTAATGTGTTGGGTAGGAGATCAGGAAGGCTTCAGACGTGGCAATGTTGTTTTTCATAGGCCCATGAAAGCTTAGGTTACACCAAATAAAAAATGGACACCATTAAAACAGACATAGTTCTTCCCATCTATCTCATGCATTTTGATAATATTTCTAGCCGTAAATGTGACCTAGGGGTCAAGGACACTTGGGAGTGAGCTAGAGACCTGGGGTCTCTTTAACATTAAAGAGGGTCTCGAGGAAATAATTTGATAAAGCATCTTCAAAATTCACCATTGAAACACATTGGAAATAAATTGGGAAGAGATAGGATCAACCAGGGGCTGCCGTGGGTTCACTCTGTGGAAATCTAATGTCTGCAAAAAGGGGGCCAGCATAACCCTAAACCCTAAACTAAAATCCCTTTTACCACTTGTGCTCAATGACTGGCAACTTTAAAGGTCCCATGACATGCCACCAGGTGTGGTGTTATTAGCCGTGACAAGCCGTTTTGGAAATCTGCCCCTTATGACATCACAGGTGGGCGTGTCCACCTAGATGTGTGCTTGATAGATCAGCCTACCAGCCTACCCGGTGGACTGTAGCAAACGTTGCTCATGTATTACCATACATTTTAGGTAAAATTACATTTGAACATCTACAAATTAAAAACAGAATATTAATGTAATCTTAAATTACGGTTAATTACATGCCTAAGGTTACCCATTTAAATTACCGCCAACATTTGTAAAGTAATACAGAACATGTCCTGTAAAATAACTATTTTAACAGTGTATATGCAAACATACGTAGATACATACTTAGGCCCCGTCCACACGAAGCCGATTTCATGGCGAAACCGCAAATGTCTTGTACGTTTCGGCCTTCCGTCCACACGAAGCCGGCGAATACGCTGACCGAAACCGTAAACTTCTGAAACCACCCTCGGAGGTGGTTTCAAATCTACCCGGTTTCGTTTTGGATTCGTGTGGACGCCTGAAACCGACTGAAACCGTAAACCACGACGTCATCGCCCCACCCCTCGACCCTCTAGCCAATGACTGTTTAGCCCGCGGAGTCTCAGAACTCACAACAACAAAGATGATGGCGGACGACCGGCTTGTAATCGTTCTGCAGCAGATCATGTCCCTTGTTGCGTTGCTAAGCCATTATTTATTGAGACTGTTGACTGACTGTTTGTTTTTGTTGTTAGTGGTTCGGGGGGCAGTCTTTATGTGCATGCTCGCCTCTTCTTCTTATTTAATTTTTTTCTGGATTTCTGTAGCAGAAGCAGCGCCCCTTATGGGCCTGGCATGTGCACTACAGCGTTTCTACAGATCTACCCGGTTTCGCTTTCTGTCTTTACGGAGATACTCCGAAACCGGATAGATCGAAACCGGAACGGTTTCGCCCGTTGCGGCTTCATGTGGACGGGGCCTTAGTTGGCCCCACTGGGAATTTAAGACAGAACCAGAACCCTGTGTTGCCATGCACTAGCGGTTGAACAGCACAGAGTTTCCCTTTAATACAAATTGACCATTTATTGTTTATTTTCACCATCAAATATAATATGAACATTGATAGTGGATTTGATAATGAAGTGAAATAACGTATCGCCTGACTCATGGACTATGGATTATGGATTATGCTAACATGGGCTGTTAACATAATCTGGGTTTCAAAAAATATTCGTCCATGCAGTCTGCTTCTGATCAGACTCCTATTATCCCGGCTTTAAAAACACGTTGCAACCCCACCCTAGTCTAGCACACCCATGTCCACCCTCCCTGGGAGGAACTGTATGATTTTAAGACATTAGTAGTAACACACTTTATTAATTGATTCCTGGATTACAGTAGATTGTATATTGTGTCATCTTGCCTCTATTCAATATTCAAGACATCATTTTGAAATAACCCTGCATACATTCCAGCATCTTGCCCAAGACAACACACCTGTATACCCAACAGAAGGATGCAATGTCACAATAATGATCTGAATGAATTTCTCAACATGACCGACGTCAGAGTGGCGTTCACTATTTAAGACGGAGACTCCAGTCCAAGCTTCATCAAACTCATCCAGCTGTGGACTCGATCAACTGCTGGGACAATAATCAAGTAATATTCTTACTCATTAAGTTTTAAACTTCAATGCTTTTGCTTCCAATCTTGACCGATTGATTAATCTTCTCAGTTTCTTTTTCCCCCTCAAGGTGAAATCATGATGAAGATACTGGTACTGCTTGGATGTCTCCTGAGTCTGGCTCTGGCTCTTCCAGTAAGTTGAAAAATGTTTTCTACTACATAGTATTTTCTGTCGTTCAGCAGACACTTTTATCCAAAGCCAATTACAGAGAGCAGATACATGTCATCAAAGGGGCTGTTGGGTGAGGGCACATTGCTCCAGAATGTCTTCGGGTAAGGTTTTGTGCTTTGGGGACCAAACTCAGTACCTTCTGGCTGAAGGGCCAAGATGCTAGCCACTGCTTTGGTGAAATTCTAAAACCAATATTTTCACAGGTGGACGAAGTGCATGAGAGAATTGCTCGTTCTTCCTCTGACTCCAATTCCAGAGAGGTGTGTGGCGTCCATCAGATGTGATGCAACAGTCACAGACACATACGCTGCATACGCACTGCACAAATCTAACTCAAACTCAATGAGGTTCCATCTTTGTTGAGATTAAAGATCTTTTGTCTCTCTAGATGGGGCGGTATCCGTCATTCTACCCACCGTATCCCCGGTTCCCCCCACCAC
The DNA here is from genome assembly GCF_902167405.1 of Gadus morhua. NCBI lineage: Eukaryota > Metazoa > Chordata > Actinopteri > Gadiformes > Gadidae > Gadus > Gadus morhua. Next base: position 9,668,308 of record NC_044050.1, read on the forward strand.
CACCACCAACACAGAACCAGGCCGACCTATGGGCCTTGTTCCTGCAATTCCTGCTGGCTAACTCCCCCCCGGCCCCGCCTCCAGTTCCGACCTAAAGACCCTAAAATCAGTTTGTTATCCTCTGTATGACTTCTATAATAAATCATGCATGACAATAAGAAATGTGTCGGTGGTATTTGGTCGTATGCTCCTGCCCTTCCTCCTGCTGGTTGCCTTGCCCAGCGCTGCACCAGCGACCGCAGCCACTACCGCTGAGACCTACTGCTGAAGTTGCCATATTTGGTACTTTGATTTGCACCAATAATTCTTAATACTTACAAAGTGTTTGTTCATCTAAGGAGCATGGCTAATAAATCTTTTGACAAAAATAAGAAATCCTTTTTTAAAATCACCAATTAATCAGAATTTCTTTCACAATGCGTCATCAAAACGTAGAAGATAAACGATGAATACTGACTATACAGTAGGACTTTAATAAAAACAAGCAACACCCCTGGTACATTCTACCACCGTAAAGCCTTAAAGGATGAATCATGTCCCATTTCAACAGCAGTCCAGTGTGACCAGAAGACCAGTGGTTAAGTCCTTGGCTCTCTATGACTGAGGCTGACAGGCTTCCTTCTATGGGCGGGGGGGATTATCAAGGGACTCTATTTCCTAACATTTCACCCCATCAGGACACCTATGAAACAACAGCTTCTGCAGCTGATTGGATGAGCGGAGACAGAGAATGTATTTAAATAGAGCCCTGTCTATCTAGGTCTACTACATCCCCACTGGGTCTCCTTACAATGCTGGAGACGCAGCGTCACTTCTCCACAAACAAAATTCTCACTGACTTGAGGTGAGGTTCTCACTGTCTTCACTCACTTAGCTTTGAAAGATGTGTTCCTGTTGACTTTTTTGTCTTTATTTGCATATTTTCTGTTCCAGTCGTTGCGTTCTTCCGCAATGAAAAGGGTGATCTTGGTCTTGTGCATCATTGCACTATCTTCCTGTTTTCCAGTGAGTTTGAATTAATACATTGATATGTGATTGTTTAAAACAAATAGGATGTTTCAGGGGATTTCAAACATCATGTTGTAAAAGTGCCACACTATGCCATGGTTGTACTGTCCATTAAGATGGCTCAGCCTCAACACTGTTGTTAAGATGAAGAACAAGATGAACTTCATTAATCCCAGATGGGACGTTAGGGACGATGTTGACATGAACATGTTTGTTTCTTCAGCTCTCTGATGAGCGGAACAGACGAGTCAAGCGCTCAGACGAGAGCGACGAGGTGAGAACGTAGATGTCATGTTTTTTTTTCACGTTCATTTTTGCACAAAATATCGTCATCCTTATCCTTATCTTCTTCCTCTTCTTCTTCCTCTTGTTTGCAGTCGAGCCAAGGCTACAGAGGGGGATACAGAGGGGGCTACAGAGGGGGCTACAGAGGGGGCTACAGAGGGGGATACAGAGGGGGCTACAGGGGACCGTACATGCAGCAGCCTCGGTTCCAGCAGCCCGTCTTCCCCCCTTTCCCCCCTTTCCCTCCCTTCCAAGGCTTCCCCATGGCGTTCCCTCCCCCTCCTGCCTTCCCCTTCTCTCCCCCCGGGCTCCCCCCTGAAGCTGGGGTCCCCCCTGGCCTCGGGGTCCCCATCCCCTTCGGAAAATAAGATCAGCCAACTGTCCATCGGCCGACGTCATCGTGACTTATTAATCAACTGTAAAACTAATTGTTAAAAATGAAACCGAATAGTAATTGTGAAATCAAATGCAATAAATGAGAAGAAAGAAAAGTTGTTCGATTTGTTCCTTCAATGCAAATATATTTTTTCAGATAATAAGTGTGTGTGAAGAATTAGGTGTACAAAAAAATATGTGTAAGAGGCAAAGTGCAAAACCTTGTTAGAACTCTTCTATTATAGTGACAATGTCCTACGAATTGCGGGTCTAAAACACATATAAATGCAGGTCTAAAACACATAAAAACTTGTCTCTTATTGACTTGTGTCTGGGAGTTGGATGCATGTCATTGTTCTGTTACCAAACCCAGACTGTATTTGAACACCGACACCTCACCGGAGGGCTTTGGAAATTAATTATATTTTATGATTCTGTTTGCTTGCTCACCACACTTACATTCTTATCATGGTTGGCCCCAGTGGGAATTGAACCCAGAACCCTGGCAGTGTTTAGGTTATGCTTTATCTATCGATTGATCAGCAAAGAGTTTCACTTTAATACAAGTTGACCATTTATTGTTTATTTCCACTATCGTCTATACTATGACCATTGATAGGGGATTTGGCAGTGAAGTGAAATAACAGATTCCCTGTCTCATGGACTCATGGCTGTTAACATAATCTGGGTTTAAAAACATATCCGTCTATGCGGCCTGTTTCTGATCAGACTCCTATTATCCCGGCTTTAAAAACAGGTAGCAACCCCACCCTAGTCTTGCACACCCACGGCCATCCTCCCTGGGAGGAACTGTACGAAGTGAAGACTTTATCAGTAAAACCCTTGATTCATTTATTCCTGGATCACAGTAGATTGTCTATTGTGTCATATTGCGTCTATTCAGTATCCAAGACATCATTTGGAAATAACCCTGCATACATCCCAGCATATTGCCCAATACAACACACCTGTTTACCCAACAGAAGGATGCAATGTCACAATATTGATCTGAATTAATTTCTCAACACGAACAACGTCAGAGTGGCGTTCACTATTTAAACGGAGACTCCAGTCCAAGCTTCATCAAACTCATCCAGCTGTGGACTTGATCAACTGCTGGAACAACACACAACTGAACAGTAATCAAGTAATATTCTTAATCATACAGTTTTAAAATTCTATGCTTTTGCCTCCAATCTTGGCCGATTTGTTAATCTTCTCAGTTTATTTTCCCCCTCAAGGTGAAATCATGATGAAGATACTGGTACTGCTTGGATGTCTCCTGAGTCTGGCTCTGGCTCTTCCAGTAAGTGGAAACACATTTTCTACTACATGGTACTGCTAGTATTTACCGCAGTCGTTCAGCAGACACTTTTATCCAAAGCCACTTACAGAGAGCAGATACATGTCATCAAAAGGGCTGTTGGGGTGCCGGCAATTTGCTCCAGAATTTCTTTGGCTAAGGTTACGTGCATTGGTGACTGATCTCAGTACCTCTAGCTGAAGGTCCATCATCCTAGCCCCTGTTTAGGTGAAGTTATAAAACCAATATTTTCACAGGGGGATGAAGTACATGAGAGAATGGCTCGTTCCTCCCATTTCCGAAGGGTATGTAGCGTCCATCAGATGTGATGCATCATTCACAGACATATACGCCGCATACACTCCGTACAAATCTAACTCAAATTAAATGAGGTTCCACCTTTCTTGAGATGACTTTTTTTTTGTCTTTCGTATCCCCAGCACCACCGCTACCCATCGTATCACAGGTACCCATCGTATCACAGGTACCCATCGTATCACAGGTACCCACCACCACCGCCTCAGAACCGGCCCGACCTATGCCCCCAGCTCCTGTCCTACCTGAAGGCTATCTGTCCGACCGCCACGACCACCGGCCCCACCACGACCGCCGGCCCCGCCATGACCCCCGCCATGACCCCCACCATGACCCCCACCATTGGCGCCGCCATGACCCCCACCATTGGCGCCGCCATGACCCCCACCATTGGCGCCGCCATGACCCCCACCATGGGCGCCGCCATGACCCCCACCCGTAATTCAAGATTAGATAATATAGGATAACATTTTATCCACCAACATAGATGCTTAAAGTCGGTATGTTGTCCTCTGTATGGATTCTATAATAAATCATGCATCAAAACTAAGAGATGAAGTTGTCATATTTGATATTGTGATTCATTGTTTAAAGTCTTCAATCATTTTTAAAATCTCCAAGGTTTTTAATTTATCCGTCACATATGTCACATTTTTTAAAGCCGCCTGGTTTTATTCATTTAAAGCATATCTTGCGACAGAAATAAGAAATGTCTCTGTCCTATTTGGTATTTTGATTTCCCTTTAAAATCACACCAATAATTCTAAACACTTTCAAAGGTTTTGGTCATCTAAGGAGCATGGCTAATAAATCTTGAGACAAAAATAAGAAATGTAATATTGGTATTTTGATTTCCTTCTTTAAAGTCACCAATAAATCAGAACATTTTCCACAATGTTTTCGTCATCGAAACGTACAAGAAAAGCGTTGAATACTGACCATATAGTAGGACTTTAATAAAAAACAAATAACAACCCTGGGTACAGCCTAAAGCCTTGAAACATGAATCCCTGGACTGCTGTTCCCACAGCAGTCCAGTTGACCAGAAGACCAGTGGTTAATTCCTGGGCTCTCTATGACTGAGGCTGACAGGCTTCATTCTATGGTTGGGGGGGATTGTCCAGGGACTCTCTCTGTTTCCTCACATTTCACCCCATCAGGACACCTATGAAACAACAGGCTTCTGCAGCTGATTGGATGAGCGGAGACAGAGAATGTATTTAAATAGAGCCCTATTCATCTAGGTCTACTACATCCCCACTGGGTTTCCTTACACTGCTGGAGACGCAGCTTCACTGCTCCAATAACGCGTTCTCACTGACTTGAGTTGAGGTTCTCACTGTCTTCACTCACTTAACATTGAGAGATGTGTTCCTGTAGCCTTTTTTTATAAAAGTGATACAAATAATTATTTTTTTGAACTAAGATTCATTGGCTTTGGCTCATTTTCTGTGAGGAACATGAATCAGAAAACATTTTCAAGTACCCCCCCCTGTATACCCCCCCATCACATTTATATTACACACAGGGTGTTCGGGTCCAGTGGACCCGGAGCTAGTTTAAGTGTGGAAATCATAGGTTCTGTGCACCCTAATTTTCCCTTTCTCCTCTGTGTATGTGTGTATGTATGTATGTATGTATGTATGTATGTATGTATGTATGTATGTATGTATGTATGTATGCATGCATGTGTGTGTGTGTGTGTGTGTGTGTGTGTGTGTGTGTGTGTGTGTGTGTGTGTGTGTGTGTGTGCGTGCGTGCGTGCGTGCGTGCGTGCGTGCGTGCGTGCGTGCGTGCGTGCGTGCGTGTGTGTGTGTGTGAGAGAGAGGAGAGAGTAAAGCAGGTGAATGGGCCCTTGGTGTGAGCACCCACAGTGTGCACCCACTGTTCCCGCACAAGGTTGCAACATTGGAGCACCCAAGACTATCTACACCCATATTCCCACACATTTCACCCTCTGTCTTGCGGGAACCAAGCTTGGGGATCTGACACAATAAAAAATCTCTGTCAACGTGGTTCCATACCACAACTGATCAAGATGGCAAAGCGATTCTCTGTTCAGACTGCCTTACAGTTGATATTTGAAGAGACAGAGGGTTTTGATGGTGATGCAGAGGAAACAGTTTCAGAAAGTGAGGATAACATTTCTGAAAATTCAGAGTCTGACAATGAGTTTGAAGAGGAGGATCAGCATCAGCCAGCACCGAAACGTAAAAGACAAATACACAATATACATAATAATATAAAACACAATATACATGCAACCAGTGCAAAAAATACAGATGCAATACACACACAGTGAGACTCTGCCCCTCATGTGTGGTATAGACTGATATACGTATAATGGCTGTGTTCAAAGGCTTTAATGTGTTGTTCAGACAGATGTTATTGAGTATGTTTCAATTTCTAATGATGTTGATAATTTCCCAGTTATGCCTGTTTTATGATGCATTTCCTTATTTTGTTACATGCTAATACGAAAATAAACAAAAACGAGTGGCACCTCTATTCATAAATGTGATTTAACAAAGGTAAAGGGAACAAATTTAACATATGTGTTGTTTATATTACTTGCAATTGGGTTGAAGGGTTGAGTATTTTTAAAAAAGTTTGATTATGTTGAATTAAAAGGCCTAAAATGCAATGGGTCCACCAGACCCAGCAGCACCTCCTGTGTAACAAAAAAACGAACACCCTATGAGGGTTAAAACAAATAGTTTGTTTCAGGGGATTTCAAACAACATGTTGTAAGATTCCCACACTCTGCCATGGTTGTCCTGTCCGTTAAGAAGGCTCCGCCTCAACAGTCAGTATGTTTGCACATTTTAATCCGATTAAAGCCATAGTTCGACTATGCTCCTCATTTGGACAACTGCAATTGTCAGATTATACATGATGGTGAGAAAATCAATGATTGGCCGAAGTATGTCGTACCCCGTTATGATAGGCTGCGCTGTACCCATTTCAACCAGTGGTAATAGAGCCACCGGCTGACCTCTTTACGTCACCAGCAACAACAAACTCAGGCAGCATTCGAGAAAGATGTTTTCAGTGGATAGCTGTCAGTTCACTTCAGGTCCATGTCATTTCTCCGACTGTCTGAAGTCCAGATTGTACCGCGACATGGAGGAGAAAGGGATCGGACACCCGCCGGAGGGGCTCCGCCACCGGACCTCCGCGGCCCTGCTAACCCTAACCTGTGGGAGCCTGCTAACACTCCGGCGGCGGAGCAGCTCCTCCGGCGGCGGAGCAGCTCCTCCGGCGGCGGAGCAGCTCCTCCGGTGGCTCCTCCAACGGGAGCCCCGCTAATTCTCCGGCGGGGGTGAAACTCCTCCGGCTGCAGAGTCTGCATACGGCAACAATCCCTATCTCCTCCATGTCGCGGTTAAATCTTTACTTCAGAGAGTCAAAGCCAAAGTTCCTATCCCCCAATTCCTTCTCATCCATGGCCGAGATAACCCCCACTACGAGTCTTAACTTGTTGTGGAAGTATCAGAGAGTCGGAGACCCGACACAGTCTTTAAGATTCATAAGGTCAGTGAATTTCCCCCTCAGTTCGGTCGCAGCGCAATGAATGAATAAAGATAGTAAACACGTCGGAAGAAAAAAACTTTTACTTTGACAGATGTGCCTGAAGTCACTACTTTACAACCTCGTTGATTACCAACATTTAGAAAACCATCTACTTTTAATTCAGCCTTGGGTGAAATCGAAGCGCAGTGTTCACTGAATGCATGTTGATGATACACTTCTTATTTGGGGTAACTACATTGGCATGACACCGGCTTCCTCAATCTTCTGCGCACCCTTTTAAAATAATCGCCGTTTCTTATTTTCCGACGGCGACAACATCACAACTACTCTCCTTCTCTGCTCGCGCAGAACGCAAATTCCGATTCCAATTTGATTGACTGTAAGCATGAACGCTTAATGCGACTATCCATCAAATAATCTAGGGATCTTAATCCGACTATGAGACACCCGATTTGATTAGATTTTAGTCAGACTAAGGTGAATACATGCATTTTAATAATTCCAATCTTAGTCAGAATAACCCAATGATTAGATTTTGTGTCATGTAAACACACTGACTGTATTTAAGATGAAGAACAAGATGAACTTCATTAATTCCAGATGGGAGGTTAGGCACGATGTTGACATGAACATAATTGTTTCTCCAGCTCTCTGACAGAGATGAAAGATGAGTGAGGCGCTCAGACGAGAGCGACGACGTGAGAAAGTGGACGTTTATGGGTTTTTTTACGTTTATTTTTTCACAAAATATCGTCATCCTTATCCTTATCTTCTTCCTCTTCTTCTTCCTCTTGTTTGCAGTTGAGCCAAGGCTACAGAGGGGGATACAGAGGGGGCTACAGAGGGGGATACAGAGGGGGCTACAGAGGGGGATACAGAGGGGGCTACAGGGGGGGATACAGAGGGGGCTACAGAGGGGGATACAGAGGGGGCTACAGGGGGGGATACAGAGGGGGCTACAGAGGGGGATACAGAGGGGGCTACAGAGGGGGATACAGAGGGGGCTACAGGGGACCGTACATGCAGCAGCCTCGGATCCAGCAGCCCGACTTCCCCCCTTTCCCTCCCTTCCAAGGCTTCCCCATGGCGTTCCCTCCCCCACCTGCCTTGCCCTTCCCGCCGCCCGGGCTCCTCCCTGGTGCTGGGGTCCCCCCTGGTGCTGGGGGGGACCCCATCGGCCGACGTCATCGTGACTTATTAATCAACTGTATCAATACCGAAATGTATTTATCAATGCAATAAATGAGAAGAAAAATATGATTTTTGATTTGTTCCTTTAATGTGAATACGTTTTTCGTAGAATGAGTGTGTACGAAGAATGATGTGTACGAAGAATGTTGTGTAAGAGGCAAAGTGCAAAATGTTGTTGGAACTTTTCTATTTCAGTATTCTTCTGCTCGCGTCCATATAAACAGCAATTCAGCTTATATAACGCCCAGCCAGTGCATGGTACATTGCTGTCCCTTGGTTTTGTAGAGTGCTAGGTCCTATGCTGTTTCAGTGACAACTTCCTATGAAATGCGGGTCTAAAACACATATAAACATGTCCCTTATTTGTCTGGGAGCTTGAGTCATGTCATAGTTCTGTTACCAAACCCAGACTGTAGTTGAGTACAGACGCCTCACCAGAAGGCTCGGGGATCTTGAGATGACTGAAGCTATCATTTAACCTCCCCTGTAAACTAGTAGTACCTAAACATGTTCCTTAGTATGTTCCATATTTGTTGTCAACCACAAAAATAAAAAATAAATCCAGAATCATCCAAGAGTGTCAAGGTCACCAGTGAAGCGAGTGTATGTTAACAAAATAAAAGCCAAAGGAATAAGGTCACAGCGAGAGCCGAAGCTGCCTTACGCTGGCTTATATACATAAACAAAAACACACTTTACGACTTCATCACCCAGAGACGGTCTTACAGGCAATGCACATGCAGCAGTCTCTAGGAAATCCGGAATCTTATGATTCTGTTTGCTTGCTCACCACACATAGTATACTTATCATGAATGGCCCAAGTGGGAATTTAAGAACCCTGGCAGTGTTAATCTCATGCTTTATCTATGGATTGATAAGCACAGAGTTTCTCTACAAGTTTACCATTTATTGTTTATTTTTCACCATCAAATATGCTATGACCATTGATAGGGGATTTGACAGTGAAGTGAAATAACGGATTACTTGACTCATGGACTCATGGCTGTTAACATAATCTGGGTTTAAACATATTCTTCCATGCAGTCTGTTTCTGATCAGACTCCTATTATCCCGGCTTTAAAAACAGGTTGCAACCCCACCCTAGTCTAGCACACCCACGTCCACCCTCCCTGGGAGGAAGATGATAAGACTTTAGTAGTAAAACCCTTTATTAATTGCTTTCAGGATTACAGTAGATTGTATATTGTGTCATCTTGCCTCTATTTAATATTCTAGACATCATTTTGAAATAACCCTGCATACATTCCAGCATCTTGCCCAAGACAACACACCTGTATACCCAACAGAAGGATGCAATGTCACAATAATGATCTGAATTAATTTCTCAACATGACCGACGTCAGAGTGGCGTTCACTATTTAAGACGAAGACTCCAGTCCAAGCTTCATCAAAGTCATCCAGCTGTGGAATCGATCAACTGCTGGGACAATAATCAAGTAATATTCTTACTCATTAAGTTTTAAACTTCAATGCTTTTGCTTCCAATCTTGACCAATTTGTTAATCTTCTCAGTTTCCTTTTCCCCCTCAAGGTGAAATCATGATGAAGATACTGGTACTGCTTGGATGTCTCCTGAGTCTGGCTCTGGCTCTTCCAGTGAGTGGAAAAATGTTTTCTACTACATAGTATTTTCTGTCGTTCAGCAGACACTTTTATCCAAAGCCAATTACAGAGAGCAGATACATGTCATCAAAGGGGCTGTTGGGTTGAGGGCACCTCACTCTAGATTGTCTTCGGGTAAGGTTATGTGCATTGTGGACCAAACTCAGTACCTTCTGGCTGAAGGGCCAAGATGCTAGCCACTGTTTTGGTGAAATTCTAAAACCAATATTTTCACAGGTGGACGAAGTGCATGAGAGAATTGCTCGTTCTTCCTCTGACTCCAATTCCAGAGAAGTATGTGGCGTCCATCAGATGTGATGCATCAGTCAGACACATACGCTGCATACACACTGCACAAATCTAACTCAAACTCAATGAGGTTCCCTCTTTGTTGAGATTAAAGATCTTTTGTCTCTCTAGATGGGGCGGTATCCGTCATTCTACCCACCGTATCCCCGGTTCCCCCCACCACCACCACCAACACAGAACCAGGCCGACCTATGGGCCTTGTTCCTGCAATTCCTGCTGGCTAACTCCCCCCCAGCCCCGGCTCCAGCCCCGGCTCCGGCCCCCACCCCGGCCCCAGCTCCGACCCCAACCCCCCAACCCACCTAAAATCAGTTTGATATCCTCTGTATGACTTCTATAATAAATCATGCATGAAAATAAGAAATGTGTCGGTGGTATTTGGTCGTATGCTCCTGCCCTTCCTCCTGCTGGCTACCATGCCCAGCGCTGCACCAGCGACCGCAGCCACTACCGCTGAGACCACCAATGAACCTGAATAAGCTGCAGGGAAACGATGCACCGTGTAATGAAAGCTCTCTCTGTTAGGGGCAATGTCTCTGCTCTGAACAAAAGTCGTGTGTCAACACGACACACACAGACAAATACAGACACACACACACACACACACACACACACACACACACACACACACACACACACACACACACACACACACACACATACCCACACACACACACACACACACCAAACACACACTCACACACACACACACACACACACACACACACACACACACACACACACACACACACACACACACACACACACACACACACACACACACACACACACACACACACACACACACACACAAACATGTGTGTGTGTGTGTACAGCGGCTCATAAACCATTTAGGGCCTAAGCCTGGGACTCCCAGGTCTTACAACACGCATGACGACAGCCCTGTGCTGCTAGTCTGAGGGTATTGTTAGATAATCATTGCAACCTAATCTCACTTTGAAAAAGAGACTGGCTGAACAATTTCGACATATATAGTACTGTTTTTAGCTGATGTAGAACTATATGACTAAAATAATAAAAAGATTACTTAAAAAGTAGAATATTTTAGAAAAAACTTTAAATACAGAACAATTTAGAATGGTACTGTGTGATTGATGGGTAATATAAACATTTTAGAAGTGGAACGGAGTGTCTAGGTGACAAATATTGGAAGGATCAGGTTCCAAAATTCTATTGAGAATAAGAAAGAAAGAAAGAAAGAAAGAAAGAAAGAAAGAAAGAAAGAAAGGAAGAAAGAAAGAACGGAAGAAAGAAAGAAAGAAAGAAAGAAAGAAAGAAAGAAAGAAAGAAAGAAAAATAAAGAAAGAAAGAAAGAAAGAAAGAAAGAAAGAAAGAAAGAAAGAAAGAAAGAAAGAAAGAAAGAAAGAAAGAAAGAAAGAAAGAAAGAAAGAAAGAATAAAGCCTATGGATAACAATAGCTGAGCGCTGCTGGCAGCACTCACCTACTATTAAAAAAACCATTACGATTCAGTTTGATATGCTAGCATAGGCTAGCATTAGCTATCTTTCTGCTTATCCTCAGCGGTTCGACCCCAATGATGATTTCTGTGTGCCAACTCCTACTTGTTCTATTATTACCTGTATCAAAGAAAAATCCTAGCTTTTACAGATTACAAAGATCAGGCCTGGAACCTTTTGGCTGGGAGTCCAACACCCCAGCAACAACATTTCACCACACTGCCAGACTCACAGTCTCTCTGACAAAAAGGATAATCTGCTAACAACAAATCAAACATGATTATTACATGCTTTAACGATTGATAGAGTAATTTTCTGAGGAGGACTCAAGGTATGGAATGCCCCATATACTAATGAGTATGTTAGTCGTGATGGTCCGGAGAGAGAGAGAGAGAGAGAGAGAGAGAGAGAGAGAGAGAGAGAGAGAGAGAGAGAGAGAGAGAGAGAGAGAGAGAGAGAGAGAGAGAGAGAGAGAGAGCGAGAGAGAGAGAGAGAGAGAGAAAACTAATTATAAATGTTTATACCTAAATATCGTTGAGAAATTTAACATAATTTTAAATCCATTACTGCCTGGCCTACATCAAACCAAGCTCCAACTAAATATTTTAGATTATTTTATCTGCCCTATATTATACCCACACCATATTGTGCCCAATTCTCATTTTAGGGCACAATACTACTTGTGCCCAAAATGCCCTGTGAGGATTTCACGAATCCCTGAATCAATTCATGTGACTTGGAAAGTGTTTGGCGGGTCCCTGTGTATAATTAGGAACTTCCTTTCTTCCAGGCTCCTTACTCGCCCTTTCCTAAGGACTGGAGAACTATAAGCAAAGAAAACAATCTTTAAAGAAAGAGTGCACAAACAAATGCTAAAGTAGGAGAGAAACTTAAATGTATGATCATATATTTTCCTATAATATTAACCCTTTTAGACACAATAATTAGTAATTAAAAAAGGGCATTCATGAGCAAAGGGGATGAGGAAATGCTGGGTCACCAAAGCAGTCTTTTCCCAAACCTGCTGTAATATGATTTCAGTAGGCCTATATGAATCATTTGCGGTCAACATTTCCCAAGGTTTGACAACTCCGGATTATCTGCTGCGTTCACTGCAGGCCACATCTTTTGGGTGATTATACTTCACAAAAACACCATTTCGACATATTCCTGCCATTAACACACACACAGAATGACAACAAGTTTGACAGCCGATTGGCTATTGACGAGGCTGTTATATTCTTTAAAAGGTGGAAAAGCACAGGTTACACAATTCAGAAAGGTTCAGCACCACACATCTACTGAACTCAATGCTGTTCTTGACCCAGGTACGCACATTTTGTGAAATAATGTTTTCATGTCAAATGTCAATACAATAGTCGTGAATATTAAGTTAATTCATGTATTTGTGTATTTTTCAATCTAGTGTATTGCAGTCATGAAAATCCTGTTGGTGGTCGTGTGTTTTATAACAATAAGTTCAGCCTTCCCTGTAAGTATCCGTCCGAGTGGATGTGAAGGCTACAAAATAACTTAAATAGGCCTATATGATAGGCCTAAATAATGTCGGCATGTCGGTAGGTATCATTATATTTGAGATATATCGTTATTTTATCCAGGGCATGCAACTACAAATAATTCCATGCATGGTGTTGTTATTTTTGCAAAAATTTTGAAAATTTATATAAATCACCATAATATGCTGTCCTTCATTTATTAAGGTTTCTGAGGACAACCACCGCGTTGAACGTTCAGCCAGCGACGAGGTGGGTATCGACATCTATGGTGCAGCCCTACACGCTGAACAAATCAAACTCACTGAGCTTGAACCTTTGTTGAGATTGAACTTTTTTTTGTCCTTCTAGATGGGCCGGTATTATGGTGGTGTTGGATACATGCAGTATCCGCAGTACTACCCATCGTATAGGTACCCATCGTATCGCTATCCCGTGTACCCACCACAACAACCGCCACAGAACCAGCCCGACATATTCACCATGCTCCTGCCCTTCCTGCTGGCTAACCTCACACCGGCCGCTGCGACCACCGCCACTGCCACCGCCGGAGCCGCCACCCCGACCGCGGGGACCGGAGCCGGAGTTGGATAACATGGATGTTTAAAATCAGTTTGTTATCCTCTGTATGACTTCTTCAATAAATCATGCATCAAAATAATAAATGTGTCGGTGGTATTTGGTCGTATGCTCCTGCACTTCCTCCTGCCGGCTAACTTCGCCCACCGCTGCACCAGCGACCACAGCCATCACCGCTGAGACCACCAAAAAACTACATTTTGTAGTTTTTTTGTGTACAACTACATTTCGTAGTTTTTTTGTTTGCTTCAATTCAGATAAACTTCCAGATTCCCATTCATACTTGAGTACATTCTTTTCTGAGTCTCCTTTAGCATTTCAGTAAACTCATAAACACAAACACACACACACACACACACACACGCACAAGCACACGCACACACACACGCACACACACACACACACGCACACGCACATAAACACACACACACACACACACACACACACACACACACACACACACACACACACACACACACACACACACACACACACACACACACACCGGAGTCACAAAAGGCTTAGGCCCCGAATGTTCATGAATAGCAGGCTCTCAATTTAATTGCTTTTAAACGTAGTTTTTTTACATTTAATTTTACGAAAATAAGTATGATATAAAAATATCCCAAATCATTCTGATCAGAAATCAAAGCCATCAAAATTGAAGACATTAAATACTTGACTGTTTTTGGGTCCTCTGTGTGTCATTCAGAGAGAGAGAGAGAGAGAGAGAGAGAGAGAGAGAGAGAGAGAGAGAGAGAGAGAGAGAGAGAGAGAGAGAAAGAGATAACAGCGGCTGTAACAGGGCTTGTCATTGCAATACACTGCAGGAACTGTATCTAAAAATGTTGTTTGTGGGTGTCTGTGTTTGTGTGTGTGTGTGTGTTGGTGTTTGTGTTTCTGTGTGTGTGTGAGGGGGGGGGGGGGGGGGGGGGGGGTTGTATGAGTTTACTGAAATGCTGAAGGAGACAGAGAAAGGAATTTAGTCAAATATGTTCTGGATATCGTGTCTGGCATAAGGCTGGGACTCAGCAAGATTCTCTGACTTGAACCAAACAATGAAATGGGTCATTGGGTCCTCTGTGTGTCATTCAGAGAGTGAGAGAGAGAGAGAGAGAGAGAGAGAGAGAGAGAGAGAGAGAGAGAGAGAGAGAGAGAGAGAGAGAGAGAGAGAGAGAGAGAGAGAGAGAGAGAGAGCGAGAGAGAGAGAGAGATAGAGAGAGAGAGAGAGAGAGAGAGAGAGAGAGAGAGAGAGAGAGAGAGAGAGAGAGAGAGAAAGAGAGAGAGAGAGAGAGAGAGAAAGATAGACATGCACACTCACACACACACACCAGAGTAACGCTGGCTGTTGCTCCACAGATGATTTCCACACACGCGGTTTGTTTTCAAGAAGATTAGCAAGGTTGTGTCTGGATCGGCAGGAAATCCTGTAGGATTAACAGTGTGAAGCTATCACTAATGATGGATCATAGTCGTGTTCCTGCCTATTGTCCCGATGTGTCCAGAGGTTGCTATGAGACGGACCACATTAGAGGTGAAGCAACAGAGTATGAAGGTTAGAGCGTGGATAATCATCATGTAGAAGCACACAGGCTCTGGTCAACACCTAATCGACTTCCTCTGAAGGATCTGCTTAAAGGTAGCGCACTGAACACTTATTTAGTCAATTTAGTTAGCGGTTCTAGAGCACTTGTTTTAGTAACTACTCATTTCTTTGAAATGACTGCTTTGATATTGATTGTTTGTTTTGATGTCTTTGGATTAAAGCATCGGCTAAATTATTAAATTTAAAAGTAAATGTAGGTGTGCGTTGTTGTTCAATATCATTTTGGGAGAAGGGAATCGACTGCCTGTGTTGGACCTTAATGCTACTTCAAGCATTGAGTTATGATTTCTATTGCAGATTCAAGGACACAATGAAGTTTGTTTTGTTTGTGATTTTCTTCGCAATGACCTGCCATGTGGTGAGAAAACACTATCCTGATGCATTGATCATATATTCTTGAAGTAAAAAAAGTAGAATAAGGATTTTCGAAACGTAATGTCTGTTTCAGTTGAAACGGTAACAAAATATTTTGGTTTATGCACTTTACCTTCTTTAAACTTCTCCGTAATTTTTGCAGAATTACGGGCATCACTATGGCAGCAGCAACTCTGATAGTGATGAGGTAAGATATACTATAATAATCAATACAAAAATGGGTTGGAAGTCTATGTCATTTGTATACAAAGCCACCTAATCTCTCCCCCGTCGTGCAGAGGTTCTACCCCTACCTGTTCCCCACCTTCCAGTGGTACCGCCCCAGACCTCCGCCCATCCGCTACCCCTTCCTGTTCTGGCCTGTGTACCCGAGGCCCCTGCCTGCTCCGGCCCCTCCTCCGGCCCCACCTCCGGCCCCACCTCGGACCCCGGCCCCTACGCCCCTGACCTCGACCCCCGCCCGGACCCCTGGCCGCGGGGACATGGACGTCTAACCACTGAAGACTAACCGCTAAAGAGCCGCAAATTACCCCGGGGCCGAGCCAGATGCTACAAAGCACCGTTTGTCAAGATAGAAACTAAACATGCAATACGCTTCAGCCTGGTGCGATCGCCTCAACATGTGTGTGTGTGTGTGTGTGTGTGTGTGTGTTTCCGTATGCATGTTGCTTCTGCTGTGTTGAAATGCTTGCTTTTCGTGTTGATGTTGCATTAGTCAGTGTTGTGTGACAGTATTGGTTAGGGATTGTTTTGGCTTCATATAAGATGGGGTCATCTTATATCACAAGGTTAGAAAACCAATAGAATGTATTCACTCATCATTCATTCATCATCAATAACCATTGATTGGTGCCTTAAGAAGGGGTGGGACTGGTGTTTAAGGGCGGTAGTGGGTGGGGTGGTGGAGGGTGGAGCACCGATGCTGCTCCAGGGTGATATTTACCATGCAGGGCCCATCATAAGCAGGGGGATTACCTCTCAGCCAGTAATAACCGGGCTTAGTCCTAAAGACGGCTGCGCTTTTGGCTTCAGCATTACTCAGCAGATGCTGCTGTTCCCAGTGGTTATGTCCTGACTCTACTGCGTGCACTGCTACCAAAACCACTGCCGTCGGCTTCCCTGTACTGTAGCAGAGAAATACTCCACCCTCTCGCAACAGTGATATTCTTGCCATGGTTTTTACATGACTTTCTTCCAATACCGATAACGAATGTATCCTTTAATGCATAAATAAATATAAACAAATATAAATGCATTGCTTGAGGATTTATGTGTTTTACATTGTTGGATTAGTGTGTGTGTGTGTGTGTGTGTGTGTGTGTGTGTGTGTGTGTGTGTGTGTGTGTGTGTGTGTGTGTGTGTGTGTGTGTGTGTGTGTGTGCCTGTCTGTCTCTCTGTCTGTGTTTGAGTTGATGGGTGTGTATTTGCAAGTTGGTGTGTTCATGTTCGTGTGCATGCAGGAGCATGTGTGTGCGCGCACGCGCGTGTGTGTTGTGGTAACCCGGTCCTCGTTGTCGCCGGGTTTCACAGACAAATCACACGTTTCAGCGAGGGTTAAGCCGATCACGGCATTTATTGCACACAGGGTTAACAATCAGACAGGTCGGACTACCCCTAGGTTCTCCGTGGAACTCTACGGTGGGGCTGGCTCGGCCCTTTCCGTCTCTCGTCACCCGTCTGCCCTCCTGGTCTGCTCCCGAGTGCCTTTTAAAGCGGTTCCCTGGCTGTCCAGCCAGGTGTCTCCCATCCCGTTGATTGGGGTTCGGTCGGTGCTCTCCGTCGCCGGCTGGTGGGTGATGGTGGTACCGGCCATCCAGGACCAACCCTCGGGCTGGTCCGGGCCGAGGTTTAAGTGATTGGATGCCACACTCCTCCTCCCTTTGTCCAAGCCTCGGGTAGACGGACAGTGGGTGGCGGCGGTACACGCCGTCCACGACTACACCTCTGACCCGCCCGGGCCGAGGTTTACGGGGCGGGATGCCACAGTGTGTATGCGTGTCCATGTGTGTGTATGTGTGTGTGTGTGTGTGTGTTTGGTGGTGCCTGTCTGTGTGTGTGTGTGTGTGCGCGTGTGGATATGAAACTGACAAAATTGTAATGTTTTGTTATTCAATTATTTTATGCGTTCATTGGTTTTTATATGGATATGAGACATGCCAAAAAGGAAATAGTTTCAAATCCATGGTCAGATTTTTGACGAGAAAAACACTATTTGTGTAATCTTTCTGTAATCGTAGCAGTCTGCCACCTAGAGAGCGCTAGGAACAGAGTGGCAGTCCACAGTGCAGAGTTGGACAAAAAAAAGGAACACGTCTTGTGAATATAAAATAGTTTTTCTGTTTCCATTAGCTGTGCTGCAAATCAATGTAATGGCCTTAATCATTATAGCCTATCAATCTTTAATAGCCTACCTAGCGTAGCTACAAAAAAACATTCCATCAAAACACTTTTAACAAGATCTTCTGTGAACTATGAAATAATGGCCTATGGTCAAGCGATTGCATCACCTTCAATGTTTATCTAAATTGACAAAATCAATGACCTTTTTGCTTAGTTTTGTCTGCAGATCCTGGCTAGCCATAATTACCCCAGCATGAGACACTGACACATCCACCACGCCTCAGCGGGGCCCGCATGAAAGCCCAAGCCAACCACGTTGGGCCACTGTGTATTTGTTCCAACATATTTTCTAGACATTACCCCATTACCAACAAACGAAAAATGACACTTAGGAGGCATTCCGCTAGCTAACGGACTATTCTTTTTTTAAACTCATGACTTAATCGCTGAAGAAAGGCTGGAGACCTGCTGGAGTGCGATTGGTCGCTTGCATCAGCGTTGAAAGCATAAGATCCTCTCCTCCCAGGTTCGGTCTCATTTCAAATGTTCCTCCAGGGTGCTGTATCTTCATAAGGCTTTCAGCGAGATCTTGAGTTGAGGGTGTTGTTGTTGTTGTTGTTGATTGACCCAAAGCCTCGGGAGATGGTTGTGACCTTCATGCTGCTATGTCTCGCACTCAGCGCAGCTGCACTACCAGTAAGTAGCACCAGTTCCTTACTTCCTTAGTGAAATACCACATCGGTCCGATAAACATTGTTACTTTAAATAGCTTCCAACTGAGTTTTTTTTATTTATTTTTTTGGCCCACACAAAGTTACTTGCCTCGTCATTTAATTTTCAATATCAGCTGTTTTGCCATCTCAAGGGGATTTTTTGTGAAGAAGATAAAAATATCCACTGCATCTCAAAGAAGAAGCCACACTTTTTGTGAGAGATGGCTGACTGCTACAACCGACATGTACGTCTCCTTCTCCAAGGTAACTCCAGGCCCGGAGACACAAGGGATGGAACAAACTGCTCAAAGCGCTCCACCCGTGAAGCAGGCGGGTGAGAAGGCCGGACCTCAGGTTCTGGTCCAGATCCTCCCTGGTCAACAGGGACAGCATCCCCTCACTGCGGCCAACCCGCCCCCAGAGCAACAGTACCTGCCCCAGTACCACCTGCCCAACCAGCACCCAGAACCGCAGTACATGCCCCAGTACTACCTGCCCATGCATCATCCACCCTGGTTCACACACAGTGGGCTTCCCAGGGGGATGCCCTTCCAGCCAGCCATGCAGCAGCCACCCTTCCAGCCCGCCCTCCAGCAGCCTGCCATGCAGCCTGCCCTTCAGCCCGCCATGCAGCCTAACCCCCAGCAGCCCGGCCCCCAGCCCGCCCACCAGCCCGCCGTGCAGGCGCCCCTTCAACCACTACTGCAGGGAGTTCCGGTTCCAATCCAGCCAATCCAGCAGGCCCCGCCTCCTATGGTATTCTACCAGTTAAATCCCAATGCTGCTGCAACAGTTCTACTGGTGTACTCCTACTACTATAGCAATAACTACCAGTGTTTTATTTATAATAAATGACTGCGTTTCATTATTGATATAATATATGTCATGTATTTATATATAAATCATACATTTCATGCATATACTTATTATGATTTGCATAATTATTTATTTAATGTGCATAATGTATATTATTTGTGTAATTATTATTTGTTTTATTCCACCGTTGATGCAAACTTTTAATGACGCTATGTGTGCGGTTGCTGTGTTTCCAGATGCTAAATCCTTATGGATATTTTCCTTTCTACCCATCCCTGCAAGGGAACCAGCAGGTGAGAATTCAACAGTATTTTTTGCATTGTAACCATATGTGGGCTCTAGATAAGTCTTACCAAGCAGGACAAGTGGGGTTAATCTTATTTGCTGAATGCACTTACTGTAAGTAGCTTTGGACAAAAATGTATCTTAAATAAATGTAACGCCCTCCAATGTAAAAAGGGGATTTGATTATCTCTTATTTTAACCTCTGTGTTGACTTCAACAACTGATTGGTTTTCACACATCATTGAATGGAATGACAGCATGACCCTTTGCTTCCCTGCCAGGGATTAACCTGTTCTCCAGAGGGGATTAAACTCATTAATGACACGCTGCACGTCTCGCTCAGGCAGACTGAGGTCATTGAACCTTTCAGACGGGTGTAAAGACCCACAGAGCCCTCCTGGGGTCACGTGGTAGAAAACATACCTTGACGTGTCAATCCCTGAGCATGGTTTTGGAATCCGTTCCCTTGGATTCCGAGACCATGCGCACGGTTTAACCAATCCGTGCGCACGGATTTGGTTTGTTCTACGCAGCAGCGATCCCCCATTACTATTGTGACGGTGAACGCCTATCTGATGCATTTCGGCATCAATACAGTATGGACGACTGAATGTAGGGTTTATTTTTTCACATGATGATATTTAAATGTTTGTTAAAAATAAACTCATCTCTGGCTGAAACACTATGTTTCCCTCACCTCGTACCCATGCATGAGGCCCGTGTAAGATCAGCCTTCACGATGCTCATGGAGAAATCCTGCTGTGTAGAATACCACATCCGTGCGCACGGATTGGGTAAAGCGTGAGCAAGGATTGGGTAAACCGTAAGCACGGATTCGGAATCCGACGGAACGGTTTACAAAACCATGCAGATTTAGACATCAAGGTATTTTTCTTCTACTATGTGACCCCAAGGGGGCACCATACCAACCACAGCAAAGGGCTGTCCTGTTGCCCAGTAGACTGTCCTTGATGTAAACCACTCTGTGTAAATATGTATCCAAAATAACGGTAACCTAGATGAAGCTTGATGAAGCCCTCTCTCCCGGTAGTATTGTGATGGAAAATCTACATGTTGTTATGTTTTTCTTCATGAACTTAGGTTTTGTTTATTATTCCATATGTTCTTGCCATCCTGCTCTCCTTCAGGGTCGTCTAAAATGTAAACCTTTGTGGTTGGTGATATAATCTGTTCCCACTCTGTTCCCGTGTTATCTTCTCTTGGTTTGGGCCTGTTCCTCGACCCCCTGGGGAGCGTCGGGAAACAAAGGGTTACATGGCACGGCCGCGACCCCTTATTTAGAACATCCTGAAGAACTTCAATCAATAGATTACCATCTGGTAAACAAAGGCTTTTGGTTTATTGGGGGACAGCTGCCCTCAAGAACCAAATCTAAGTGTATAAGAACTCCTGACTTTAGCCACTCAGTGGACTTCTCCTTGCGGGGCGAACTCCCATCTGAGGCCTCAGATTATTGTATTGTATGCCTGTTTTGTTGTTTGTTGATGCATGTTGTGATGCATCTTTGTTTCTTACTTTTATTACAAATATATACGACCACCAACTGCCAACGAGTATTGTGTGCTTTTTGCATCCATTGCTAACATGGCGCAATGTAATGTTAATAAAACAGTGCATTTTACTCCAACTCTACATCCATTCATTCTGCTACAACATCTCTGGTCTCTCCCCCCTCCCCACAGTACACACCGTATGCATATCCCATGATGTACCCCGCCGCGCCGGCAGCCCCCAATGTTCAGGTGAACCCCCCACCAAACCCAGCCCCACAGAGTCCAGTATCACCAGGGGAGACGGGGCCGCCGCCTCCAGGAGCCGCTGCCCCGGCAACTGAGCAGCAGCAGCAGCAGCAGCAGCAGCAGCAGCAGCAGCAGCCACAGGTAGATGCAGTCCTGATGAACAGACAGAGAGAGAGAGAGAAACACATTTCCTCGGCTGCTACAGCCTACCTCGCTCTATCAACCCTTAACCCGTGCGTTGTCCTCCTTCTCCTCCACAGAACCCCCAGATCGTCTACATGATTCATCGGCCAATGGTAACAAACAGCGCCGCCGTGACTAACGAGATAGTATACACACAGACATTTAGAGCACGTTTAAAAAGGGGTGCGTACATGTTTATGTGTTCGTGTTCATTTTGTGTCACTCTCTCCTAGAACGCACAGCTGGGTGGTCTTAGCTCTGAAGAGCTTGAGGTAAATATGGGAAGGGCTTTGTTCTCGATGTGAGCTAATGAACTCAAACCAGGTCACACAGGTCACCTGACCCCTGCTCCTCTACAGATGGTGGCTAAGCTAAGCAACAGTGGGTTCTTCGGGCCCCACTTCCAGCCCAACATGGGCCCTGAAGCTCGGCCCGCCGCGGCCACCCTGAACCAGGCCGGGGGCCCCCAGGTGAAGGCACTGGAGCCCAATGAGGCCCCCGCAGGGTTTAGTGGCCCCCGGAGGAACCTGGTCGACGTCGGACCTACCGCCAGGGACCCATCCTCCAACAGTCCAGCCAACCCCCCTCCTCCGGTTCAGAACCAGCCCAGCATGGGGGCTTAAACCTCTGGGTCCGAAACAGACCAGCATGGGGGTTTCACCTCTGGGTCAGAACCAGCCCAGCGTGGGGTCTTCACCTCTGGGTCAGAACCAGCCCAGCGTGGGGGCTTCACCTCTGGGGACAGCCACAGGTGGTCGTGGGCTCAGGAGACAGATAAAATCATCTTCCCTTGAAAAGTGATGTTAGTATTTTATTCTTCTCACCATTATTCTATTTGTAGGCCTATTTGTTTTAGAAAGCAACTAACACATTTAAGAAGATCAGGTTTAGTCAATGCTCATACATTATTGATGTCGGGGATATTCATGAAAACCAAGAGCACTTGATTCATTTCAAAATGTAGAAATCAGCAGACACAAATGGCCTTTTGGATTGAACATCATTCTAATATTTATTTTTAAAGGTGCATTCATGTTTTCTTTTGAATATTAATAAATAATTGAATTTCATTCCATGGACACGTTTATCCAAAGCTTCTCACTAGGCTGTGAGTGAACACACACACGCCTCCATGCCTACTGCCTCTGTATCTCAGCCCAGGTACGTGCACAGGGTGGGGCTGAAGGGGAGCAGGCTACGGCCCCTCTGCCTGCACAAGAAAAAAATACTCAATTTTTTGCCACTTTTTCTTTTTATAATAAAAGCCTTATTGTATGCTGTTGATTATATCAATATCATAATGAATATCATTATCAGATCCAACTAGGGGGTGTAGTTCCTACAGGTTCCCTGTTTCGTTAAGGAGATATTCTACCGAAGAAAGTCATTTACCCAAACGGATGAATCCTTCAGAAGTGGATTTTAACAAGTGTATTTCTCTTTATGTTGTTATTTTCCTTTGCTTGAACCGCTGCCCCTCATGACTGCATGGCCCTGTTCCTGCCTCTTGGGAAATCAATCCCCCACCCTGCCATATTCGCTGTCATGCTCTACCAGCTTGGATATGGGAGAAGTGGGTTGGGGGGTATTTCCGGATGTTTTCCTCATATATCTGAGGGATAAGTGTCAAAACACTGGGTGGCAAACACTGTTTAGCTCGCAGACTGATATTTCATGTTTGTTTTTGAGGCTTGAGGCCTGCTAATCCCTTTTAAGCCGGCAGCTAGGAATAACTACAAGTAAATAGACGATGCTCCACCATGAGGTGAACAACATCACCTAAAGCATTGATCGCATCCATGATACTGAGAAATAAAAGGCGAAAAATCTGACCACACTATTTGCTGTACATCATAGTACGGAAAGCTATATTCTGTTTTGCTCTAATCTAACAATGTGGGACTTAATATTCACATTAAAAATAAAGTAACATCAAGGTACAGCTCATCCTAAAATAATAACTTTGCCATTCTGCACTCCCAGTTGAAATAACAGCGCCATTTGATCACTGGCTCAATGGTGATTAAGGTAATCACCATTCAATTGTGACTCATCTGTGACAAGAGACCTTCAAATTAACACTTTAGTAATAGTAACAAATAGTAAAGGCAACAAGGATCACTAGCTGACAAATCCGCATGCATTAACAATGATTTCTACTTTGCTAATCTATTCCATGCCTGACAGTAAAGACAATTATTTTCTTGTATCATTAAAATGTCAATCTGTGACGCATTTATCCAAAGAGACTGAAAATAAGTGCATTCAATTATACACACACAACCCCAAAACTGCAGGTTTTCGCTGCCGTGTCTCAGAACACGACTACAGCCAATCAGTTTGCCTTTGTGTATGCTCACATCGATCCCTATGCAATTCACAGGGTATTGTAATATTATACAGTCTATCTATGGTATGGTATCAATAGCTAATCAGTGGCAAAGAAGAAATGAAAGTCCGCGTCGATGACTCGCAAGTCCAGTGTCGCGAGTGGACGTTGCCATGACATCTAGAAATCATAGGTCTACCGTATTTAATGGGTTATGTGTATGGTTGATTATAAGGTAGGCCTAAGCAATAGATCACGCCAGGCTGTGGTATGTGCTCATTATACCACTGTTAAGGGGCGTTGTCCGGCCCCGACGCGCAGCGGAGGGCCGGCGACCCCCTTCACAGTGGTATAATGAGCACATGCCACTGACTGAAGTGATCTATTGCTTTTATACAACGGTTACTATTATGGCGAAACGAAAGTCATAGACACACTACATTTAAAAAGAAACCAAGAAAGTCAAAATAGTTGTTTTATTAAAGAATACAAAAAAGTAGTCCCTCCTGGCTGCCGCTATGCATCGACGCCGGTCGCTATGCAACACACTTTAGCGTCCCTCCGAGAGAAGGCTCCGATAGAGCGGTTCGCCGGTAATTTATCCTATGGAGCAGTTCACTCGCCGTGTGCCTAAGCTTTCGTTAGTCTCTCCATCGCCTTGCTCACTCCCGGAGTAACAACATTTACACGCTCTCCATCATCCAACATACAGGGGCGATTCTAGGTAGTGTGGGGGCCCTAGGCAGAGGATTGTTGAGGGGGGGGGGTGCGTGTGTGTTTGCGCGCGCGTGCGCGCGCGCGCGTGTGTGTGTGTGTGTGTGTATGTGTGAAGAACGAGTGTGTCACATAATTAGGACACTTTCTCGTGATAGTGATCTGGTTCTGTAACATTTAGGCAAGTTGCAATTCAAGCCGGCTGCATGTCCAAAACAACTCGAGAACTGTTGGAGAACTGAGGTTGAAAGATGGATAGAAGTGATTGGGGTACAATCCCACTTCTTGTCTGACAGATGCTAAGAGCTGATAGTTTTATCTGGATAGTTGAGAGATGGGCTGACAGACAGACAGACAGACAGACAGACAGACAGACAGACAGACAGACAGACAGACAGACAGACAGACAGACAGACAGACAGACAGAAATATGATCAATAGATTGATTGAAAGATGAATTAGGTCGTATAACCTTGTCATATTACCTCCTTTAGGTTGTATTACCTTGTCTTGCTTATGGAAATCCCTCATTCTGTTTTCACTAAGACTCAATGTTGTTTTACGGTTTGTTTCACTTGAAGACCAACTTTGAAATAATATGGGGGGGGGGGGGAGCGATTGTTAACGGGGGGGGGGGGGGGGGGGGGTATGGAGCGATTGTTGACGGGGGGGGGCCCCCGTGGGGCCCCCAAACAATTGCGGGGCCCCAGGCAGTTGCCTGGTATGCCTAATGGGATGCGGCGCCCCTGCCAACATATGTTTTACTTTGTAACTGTTTCTACTTCCAGGCGCGGAGTGATATGCAAACTTTCACAAAATGATCGGG
The DNA here is from genome assembly GCF_902167405.1 of Gadus morhua. NCBI lineage: Eukaryota > Metazoa > Chordata > Actinopteri > Gadiformes > Gadidae > Gadus > Gadus morhua. Next base: position 9,693,771 of record NC_044050.1, read on the forward strand.
CGTCATAGCAGTTATGTATACGCTCATTATACAACAGTTGGGAACCAATCAGATCGCTGGATTTAGGTCCCCCGTTGTATAAATATATATATATATATATATATATATATATATATATATATATATATATATATATATATATATATATATATATTATAATGTATATTATAATATATATGGTTTGAATATAACTCGGTAATAATATTGTATGAATACTTCTAATTATGCTCGTCTCTTGAGCCACCATCTGTCGGAACATGTCCGTGCCGCTTCCAGTGGGGATTGCAGTACGGAACACAGCCGCTTCGCTGCCGTGGCACTTCCGTGCCGATTCCGGTGGAAATTGGCCTTTAGATAACTATAAAAAGTAAAACAAAAAAGTAAACAGTAAACAATAATAATAATAATAATAATAATAATATAAGATAGACAATAAACTCTTAACTAACTAACTAACTAACTAACTAACTAACTAACTAACTTTCAAAAGTAAACAAAACAGTAAACAGTAAACAATAAACTCTTAGCTAATATAGAAAGTAGAGATAATAATAGAAGTAAAACAGGATTCAAGTAAAATAAAATAAGATAAATGTAGAGAACTGTATAGAGGATAAATATAAATATAAATAAATAAATAAATATATATAAATAAATAAATAAATAAATAAATATAAACATAAATAAACATATATATATACATATACACATACACACACATATACATGTACACACATACATATATATATATATATACACATATATATACATACATACACATACATACGCATAAACAAAAAAACACAAACACATGGCTGTATACGGCATTGTGGATAAATATCATATCGTATAGTGGATAAATAAAATTACGGTGAGCAAGGGGTGGCTGACAGTTAAATAAAATAAATTAGCAGTTCAAATTAAGCAGTGGAATAGGTTATATCTCTCCTCTTTACTCTATTACTTCTATTCTATTTCCTTCTACTTCCCTCCGAGGGAGGAGTTGTATAGTGTGATGGCATGAGGGACAAAGGTGTTCTTAAGTCTGTTGGTCCTAACCTTGGGAAGGAGCAGCCTTCCACTGAACAGGCTCCTCTGGTTGCTGATGACGGTGTGCAAGGGGTGGCTGGCATTGTCAATAATGTCCAGCAGTTTGTCCAGTGTCCTCCTCTCTGCCACTGTCACCAGTGGGTCCAGCCTCATGCCGACCACAGAGCCGGCCCGCCTGATCAGTTTATCCAGTCTGGAGTTGTCCCTCTTGTTTATGCTGCCTCCCCAGCACACCACAGTGTAGAAGAGGACACTGGCAACCACAGACTGGTAAAACATCCACAGCAATTTGCTGCAGATGTTGAATGACCGCAATCTCCTCAGGAAGTACAACCTGCTTTGGGTCTTCCCATACAGGTAGCTGGTGTGTGTTTTCCAGTCCAGTTTATTATCCAGCCAGACCCTGAGGTATTTGTGTGAATTCACAGCCTCCACCTCAGCTCCGTCTAGCAGGACTGGTCGCGGACTTGGTCTGGATCTTCCAAAGTCAATGACCAGCTCCTTTGTCTTAGAGGTGTTCAGCTGTAGCCGGTTAGTGTGGCACCAGAGAGCAAAGTCCCCCACCAGACTCCGATACTCCTCCTCTCTGTCACCCCTAATACACCCAACGATGGCTGTGTCATCGGCGTACTTCTGTAGATGACATAGCTCAGAGTTGTAGCAAAAGTCTGAGGTGTACAGGGTGAAGAGAAGAGGGGCCAGCACTGTACCCTGGGGGGCTCCAGTACTGCTGACCACAGTGTCAGACGTGATGTCCTTCAGCCTGACGTACTGTGGCCTGTCAGTGAGGTAATCGTCAATCCAGTCCACCAGATAGGGTTCCACTCCCATCCTGTTCAGTTTGTCGTGAATCATAGGGGGCTGGATGGTGTTAAAGGCACTGGAGAAGTCCAAGAAGAGAATCCTCACTGTGCCGCTTCCCTTATCCAGATGGGAGTGGACTCGGTGGAGCATGTAGAGGATGGCATCCCCCACACCAACATCTGGCTGCTACGCAAACTGCAGGCGGTCCTGGGCGTGTTGTACCTGGGGTCTGAGGAGGCTGAGGAAGAGCCGCTCCAACGTCTTCATCAGGTGTGAAGTGAGTGCCACCGGTCGGAAGTCATTCAGCTCTCTGGTCCTGTTCTTCTTCGGAACCGGAACGATGCAGGATGTCTTCCAGATCGTGGGCACTCTCATTAGCCGCAGGCTAAGGTTGAAGATCCGTTGTAGTGGTTCTCCCAGTTCTGCAGCGCAGGTCTTCAGCAGTCTCGGACACACTTTGTCTGGGCCTGCTGCTTTCCTGGGCTGGAGCTTCCTCAGCTGTCCTCTGACCTGGTCTATGGTGATGTGAGGCGGGATTGTGTTGAGGTGGGGGGGAGGAGGGGGATGTTGTGGTGTCTGGGGGGAGGTGTGTAGAGGGAACAGGGAGAGATGGCTGTGGTGAGGGTGGGGGTGGTGGTGATGGTGGTGATGGTGGTGGTGGTGGGGGGATCTATCTATCCATCCATCCATCCATCCATCCATCCATCCATCCATCCATCCATCCATCTATCCATCTATCCATCTATCCATCTATCTATCTATCTATCTATCTATCTATCTATCTATCTATCTATCTATCTATTTCAATCATGCACCAAATGGTATGAGCCATGCATGGGATGAATAAATATAAGTAGGCTCGAGGTTGATTGGCAGACTGCTGCTCATAATGAGGATAAACCTGTTCAACTTAAAGCTCTAACTCTATAAATACAACCCTCGCAGCTAGGGGCCCCAGCTTGGAGTCAGGCAGTGGGAAGAGCTCAGGAATAGTGTTGTCCTCATTGCAGGCATCCATTCATGTAAAACCCCCTCTCTATTATGATAGAGAGGGATAATACATGATGACATATATGCTCCTGTGCGTAGACGCTCGAAGATAGGCACCACACAGCTTCATTACAAATGACAAACATATTTTGAATTGTTATGTGCCAAGCGAGGCACTTGCAATCATCACTGAATAAAATTAGGAATAATCTTTCCAGCTTCTATTTATTGAAGCTTTCATTCCAAGCGACCTATCAAATGTTCTTTGTTTAGCAGATAAATGTGTGTGTGTGTGTGTGTGTGTGTGTGTGTGTGTGTGTGTGTGTGTGTGTGTGTGTGTGTGTGTGTGTGTGTGTGTGTGTGTGTGTGTGTGTGTGTGTGTGTGTGTGTGTGTGTGTGTTTGTGTGTGTGTGTGTGTGCAAGCGTCATTATTGGGCTGTTCGTAGACATTCTTTGTGCAAGATCACTAGGAGACCTGCAGCAACCCATTCCAGAAACTCTGAGCTCAACATGTATAATTGAGGACCTGTGGTTTGTTTTCTACTGAGAAAACAAGTTTTTGTTCAGTTTTTTCCCCGAGGTCTGAAATAACTAAGGACAGACGGCTGCTAACTGCTGGGCCCTAGACTTCAAACATCAGAATGACGAGATGGAGATGACCCATAGAATAGAATGAGCAAGGTGGTGTCCACACCCATACGAACACAGACCCATATGATCACATGAACACACACAAACACACACATATACATACACACAAACCCAACCACACATAACCACAGACACACAAATATTAAGACAGACAAACACATGCACACACACACACACACACGGACAGACACAATTAAACAATTAAAATCAAGGACAGGTCAGGATAACCCTCACTGCTAGCAAGCATTTGTTCACAAACAACCAACAATTCAATACAATACAATACAATACAATACAATACAATCAAGCCTTAGTGCATACCCTCCGTATTTTTTTTATAAAAAGTATTGGTAAACCTTTATAATAACGTTCATTCATAAGTCATTTATAAGCATACTGTTAATGATTAACTGAATACTAGCAAAACATTCATATACGTGTAGGCCTATAGCTGTTTTTTAATGTCTGTCCACTGGAATGTACCAACTGGTAGAAAGATATATTGCTCAGAAATCTGTGTGTTTACTTTCACTTGTGATGTCGCTAGAGGGTTGATTTTTGAAAGGCTAATCAACATCCCACCTGGTAGTAAAATAGGGGGCCCTTTAACAAAGCACTTGTTTATCATTTACAAATGTTTTGTAGGTGTTTAATTCATCATTAACTAAAGGCTTATAAATTGATTTAGACTGAGCATTATTATAACGTTTTACCACAGTATTACATATAAATATAGATCTATATAGGTGGAGCTGTGGTTGCTCTGGGAAAGTATAGAGGTAACTAAGTCAAGCTTTTTAAACACACTCTGGTTCTTGGGGAGGAAGATTGGTGCTTTAGGGTAATACCAAGCCAATGGCTTGCTGCCAAATAGTGGTCCTTCGGGCCTGGATTTGGGTGGATCATCAGGAGATGAAACATACAAGCGTCACAAAATTGGTCATAAAATAATAGCAGCAAATATGGTGGATAACATTGTTCTGGATTTGTCATAGAATTTTACATTTATGTACCTTCAATATCAAATCATTATAATTAACTACAATCAAGTTTCCTCAATTCATATCGAATGTTTTTAACCGTAGGCATTTTCAGTGTCTTATTTACTGCCTGTGGTGTTTAACATACATATTGTATCAGCCGGTTGTTGCATGCAAAATACTTTCACAATAAACAACATGTATACAATGCATTTTGCATACAGAAAAATGTTATCAAAATAAGTTCCGATCTGAAGGTAGATTGTGTATGCAGGTGTACGCAGCGCTAGACAGTATAATCCAAGAGAGTCTACCATTACACATAATATTACCAGGTAAATGACCAGTGGCTCTGACCACTGGTCATTTACTAAAGCCCAAGATGAGAGTTCTGCTTCTCCGAGCCTATTGGCTGCAAGAGGAAGGAGCACAGTATAAAAGCGAGCTAATAACCAAGAAGAAATCAGAAGCAATCGCAGCATCGAACTGACGGTCAACTCCTCCGCCATCATCACTACCTACAGCAGCTTCAGCCTCAGATTGTTGCAGCACACCAAAAGGGTGAGAAAGACAGAAAAACAAGGTTTCCCTGAACTGCTATTGGTGTTAATGTAGTGTTGGCAGTGCCATTCTGAGAGGAAGGGACATGAACTGTACAATTTTGTCTTCCTTTAGGTGTTATCTAAAAACCTGCAAACATGAAGTTCATCGTCCTGTGCCTGTGCCTGTCCAGTACCGTCTCCGCCGCACCGGTATGTACATCAACAGCAGGCCTCTCTCAGGTCCTCATGAGGACATTTTAAGGACAGCTCTTCTGTGCAAAGGTGAACAA
>NC_044050.1:9704077-9944077 GCF_902167405.1 Gadus morhua
CAAACGTTGTCCCGAGTGTTTAACGCTCTGCACAGCCACCCCAGACTGTCAGCAGGGAATACGTCGAAATGCATGTATGTCATTATTTGACACTTTAGTATGGTTAAACATGACTATCAATCATTATAACAACGTTTATGGGTCATAAAAGTCGAAAAAGCATAATGGGTCCCCTTTAATGAAATTGCACAAATGTTCCTTCATCTTCCATCCCCTCAATGAGTCCTTTATAACTTTAAAACACATTCATAGCAGGTACACTATGCTTTTCTAATACCCATTGTGTCATGGTCTGTCGTGTTTTGGTGTGTTTCCCTCCTGTGTTGATTACTGCTCCCTCCCCTAATGTGTCTCAGCTGTTCCTCGTTGCGTGTCTTGTGTTTGTTACTTAAGCCCTTGTCTTTCCTTTGTTCCTCGTGCTGTCATTGTGGTTTGTTGGTCCTGCGTGTTCTCTGTGGTTACCTGTGTTCCCTTGCTCCTTGCTCCTTGCTCCTTGCCCCTTGCCCCTTGCCCCTTGCCCCTTGCCTTAGCCTTTTGGCGGAAATAAATTGCAGTTTTCCCTAAACCGTCTGCATCTGGGTCCTACCTGCCTGCCTGCACCCACAACCTTAACACATTGTTTAATGAAGCATGAGTTGGACATTTAAAATCCCTCCCTTCTACTTGTACAGTAAATAAAATAATATAAAATCTCAAAAGGCCCCTTTTTCCGGTAATTGCTGCCAGGATTCATATGTTTTTGCTTAATTAAAACAGAAAAAATGATATTTTGTAACAATGTTTTGGACTAAAATCATTAGGGTTTGTAACTACCCATATTCCTGTTTTTTTGCAATTTTATAGTGACTCTTGGTCAGAAAGTAACTAGCAGCCCAAGTTGTACTGCCAATTCTACTCCATAGCACCTCCTGTACAACACGCAACATGTTTTTATTCATTATAAGCAACTAGGTATTCAAACCTATGTCATGCTCCGTCAACTTCATTTCTATGCTTTTAAACAAATCAATGTGGACATCTTTCACAGCCTAAATGCCTTCACTCAGATGAGGAATCTGCCTTCGGAAACTTCAGAAATCAGACCATAGACGAATCACTGAAGGGAAAGTCAACAAAAGAAAGTAAACGACAAGATAAACCTTTCCGCAACAGGAAAACGGTTGTTGTATAAGCTTTCAGTGCACATTGTGAAGCAAAACAATTGACATAATGTAATGTGTGTTTTGGTATGTGATCCTAATCCCTGGTTTTATTTGCACTCAGTTGAATAGTAGTTCTTTTAGAAACGGCTGAAACAGCACCTGCAAGATTCAGCCGTGATCAGCCTGAAAACAATACGTGACACACTTTCTCTACAGATGGCCTATTATTTTCTCCTCAGTTTTAAGTTGGAAATAATTTCATAAGAAATTATTTTTGTCTCTCTACAATCTTAGTGGACGATTTTATCAAAAGCCATTTGAGTGATTTAGAAAAAGGTTATTAAGGACATTTGGGAAGGAACCAAGGGCCTTGAAGATGGGACAGGGATTAACTGCATCCTGCCCCCTCTTAACATTGATAATTTGCAATAAAACAATGAGTGCTGTGTGTTCATGGCTGGTTTTACCTGTGGTTCAGTCTCATCTTGTTTCTGAAGTAAAGCGTCTACCACATGGTGCACATGTAACTATAATAGCTCCTTGTTGTTTCACGTTCTCAGGCTGTAAAAGTTCTCCTTCTTATATGATGATGATGATGTTTATTTTTCGTGTCATGCCTAAGGTGATGGTTGTCCTTTCCAGGAACCATCACCTTATCGTGGTGGAGAGGTTTGTGTGCCCCTATGAACCTGAGGGCTGTGTTTTCTGGAGCCTAGTGCTCCTGGTAGGGTCTCCCAAGGCAAAGTGGTCTTCGGTGAGGGGTCAGACTACGAATGGTTCATAGTACTTTAACAGCAAGTACAGTTTAGCTGTGAGGAGTTGTGCCCCACAGCCCTATATTATGCACAAAGTTCAACAGTATGGAGAATCCAATCATCACAAATCCTATACTTCCAGTGGCGGGAATCCGCAGGAATCACGTGGGTGATGGAGAAGCTGAACCCCCCATGGGGGGCAGTATGACGTCAGGACCACAAACCTGAAAGGGAGGGTTCAGTCCGAACACAGTGACCCATCTAACGCATTCCTGCGTCGTCGGAGACCACTTATAATGAGAACCTTCAACGCAAACACAGTGAGAGAAGAAGCAAGGCTGGCAGAGCTAGCACACTGTGCAGAGGAAAGGGGAGTGGAAATCCTGGGAGTCCAGGAGCACAGGAGAGTACATGAACAGGACCAGATTGTGTACTGCAGAGTGGGGAGTTACTCGTTCATCACCTCATCAGCATGGAGAAACGAGGCCCAGGCAGTGAGGAGTACGACATCCTACCCTGAGGAGGTCTAGGAGATTCCCTGCCGTAGTCCTAACAGACCTGGGCAATGCAGACAACATCAGCCTGATATCGGACCGTGTAGAGCAGGCACAGGAGCTCTTGTCCAGAGCGGAGAAGAAATGTGGCAGGGTTGGTCTTAGGCTAAAGGCCAAGAAAACCGAGGTAATCACCTACAACATCCTCCCGGACATTCCACCCCTAATTACAACAGGGGGCATTGCTCTGAAGGTAGTCAATGACTTCAAGTAACTGGGCTCATGGGTGAACTCATCAGAGCAAGACCTGAAAGTGAGGAAGGCGCTCGCTTGGAGGTCCCTGAATGACATGGCCTGTGTATGGAAATCCAACCTCCCCAGAAACATCAAGCTCAGCTTCTTCTCTACAGTCATTGCCAGAGACACCGCAAGCTTCCAGCAAGCAGGCTGGTGCTATGGGAACCAACACACGGGCATCGATCAAGAGGACGTCCCACACAACATACGTGGACATACTTCGGAAAGACGTGGGAGCAGAAAGCACTGGCGAACTAGCCAGATGCATAGAGGATCGAGAGGATTGGAAGCACCGCTGGAGGACTCGCCCGAGGACGACCTAGAGATGTCACACAAGTGGCCCATCCCACACAGGATAACAAGACACCGATATAACTACACAAAAAGTGAAGTACATAGACAATCACAACACACTATACAATACAATACAATGCATCCGCATAATGAACTTCGACTTTCTTGAGTAACCTTAGTCGCAAATCATTATAAAACGGACATCCCAAAGTAAAAGTAATTTCATTTTCAATTTCATTGTGCTCACAAAAGTTACAGTCTATTCTCCTCACTGGGGCCCAACCACCGGCCTGATTCAATGTGTAGAGGGAGTATTCGAGACCTTATAAGAATGCAGGTCCAAATCGTGTCTGTGAATGTTCAGTATGATAATCAGAATCAGAAATACATTTTTGTTCCCCTGGGGGGAATGGGGTCCCGTTCCAGAGGCTCTCATTCTAGAATATTAACATATCCATGCATAAGACAATTCAAAGTATGAATAAATCTGTGCATTACACAAAAAAACGAATGCATAGGTCTACACTCATTACTAGCATATTATGTTGTTAAACAATCCTGTGACTCTTTTTGTTTCAGTGTCACCGAATGTATGAACCTTCCTCTGCTCTAAAAACCAGTGTAGCTGTGTAAAGACTTGTGTTCTTTAAGGCCTGCGCTGTGCAGAGTCGTTTCTGACATAGATGAAGCAATCTCAGCCTCCTAAGTAGGAGGCCTGCCTTTCAGTCCAACACTCTGGTAATCACAGGTTCACAGCTCCGCAGGGGCCTTCGGAGGAGGGGAGGGTGGCAAGTCTTAAAGCAATCAAGGGGAAATGCTCAGAGCAGATACGATCTGGGATTGAAAATTGCTATTAGGCTATTTTAAAACCACCACCTGAACTTCGGTGGGGGTAATTCAAATTTTTCTGTTGGTCTGTTTCACTCTTTATTACCATAGCGCTTTGGAAATTATTATTTCCAAATGCTACTTTGTGTTGCAGAGTGTTGCAGTGTGTTGCTCAGTGTTGCAGACACTCTATTAAGGCATTCAGTCAACAGAGTGACAATAGTGACTATAGGTCAATCATTTGTTTGAAAGCTTACATGTAACATTATATTCGGAAGGGAAGTGGTATTAAAATAAGAAAAGAGAACCAAACAGAATTTAAATGATTGGGTGAATTGTTGTTAAATCAATAACAAGCACTTCCGGATGACACACAATTTTTCTCCATTGGGGTTCAAATGAAGTCAGAGTGTAGCAAGATGTCACAGTCAAGATAGGCCTTTCCATTTCAGATAAATTAACATCTGTTTTACCAGTAATCCCAAATATATCCTTTTATCACTGTGGTCGCTCAAGTGATGAAAGGAGTGGAAACTTTTTATTAGTACAAGCCAAAGCCTGAATGTCTCTTTCCCTTGATCTAGTCTTCAATTTCCATCTAGTCTATTATTTCCACGTCAACTTCAATTCGTAAATCAAAAACCCACCAATGCCATTTCCCTTACTTCAATCCCCATCAAGCCGCGGCAACAAGCTTAAAAGCCCAGTGCATAACCACAAGCAATTTACGGCTTGAATAGAACTGCCTGCATTAAAAGATACAACATATACATATATTTGTTGTTGTTTTTACGTTCGTGATGCAATCTACTTGAAATAGCTCAGAGTTCAACCAGTTGAAGACGAATGTCTGGTTGCTGATGACTGATCTATAGGCATCTATAGCAGTCACTGACAGATACCTTATAGCGCGGCAAATTATGGCGGTTATGCTTGCATGTTTCATCTTCCCTCTCCTCGCCCCAGGATCCCTACTTGTAACAACAGGCCCTCCGTGGAGCACAGAGACAAGCGAGAGCGCTAGACAAATACACAGGCGCCACCTTGTCAAACTATTTACGTCTAGGGCTGGAGCCTGCAGCTTTAGGCTGTAGACCTGCATTGCTCATCCATTTTGTAAGCGCACACACAGAAGAACCCGAGTGAACAGATACACATAGACACCGCCACCAGCCCCGCTGCCTTACGCTTTTCCTCTGGCAAATGCATTCGATGCAATCCTGAAATTATTTTGAAACTGCCTGGATGCCTTTGTGATTCTCAATGACTCTTGTTCCCTGACTAATAGGCAAAAATGTACCCTGCACAGAATTAATCACATTAATTAATATTCATTCCTTATTATTCTCTTGGTATTGTTTGGTGTTGCATCATTACATTGTTCGATTACAGGGTTCTGTCTCCTCAAGGCATCGTTTTGAATTCTGTGCTCCGTTTCCCCACCGAGGCAGCATTTAGAATGCATTTCCATTGAGTTGTCATGGTTTCCCCAAAGATTCTCAAAGGTTTTCGCCCCAATATGGCCGCTATAGGTGGATAAGGTCTAGCGTCAGTCATATGTTAGTCACTCCCTGCTATATGCGGTGTCAGTCAGGACATAAAGAATAGTATATGTTCTTTGCAGATGACACTGTTCCACTCTAGTAGTGCTGCATTAATCCAAATCCTTATGGTCACAAGAAAAAGTGGGTCTTACCAGGGCAGTAGCCAGGGTTTAAAGAATAGCGAGGGCCGAGGGGGGGTCGAGGTTAGAGGTGAGTGTCTTTTCACCAGCCTGATGAATGAGGCCCCTGTTGTTTGGGCCCCGAGAAGCTGGTGAAGCACACCACTGACCCCACAGCTGAGGACAACCTGTGCGCAGCCCTGGACAAAGGGAGGGGGTGGGGCATTTTTGTTGGGGAGGGGGGGGGGGGGTTGTGCTCTTAGCGCACGCACCGACAGATTTCTCAAAAAGGTTTGCAACTGCTGACTTGTATACAGATGTATTTAGTCTCAAATTTAATTTTACATCTCGAGAAGAATGACCTCATAGCCGCCTGTGGGCATGGGTCTTACCCTCCACGCTTAAAGACTACAGACCAAGCGATGAATCCTGATGGAGGTCTGGGATCCCGGCTCGCGAAGCACTGTGATATGTATCGCACAAGACAGGCATTCGCCACCTACATCACAAGTCTCTGTTATAAACTCCCGCAAGACACTCATGTGTGATGCCTGCGCTCTCTGGCGTGACACCGACGAGACGGACGAGACGGAGCCCTTTCAGCGAGCCTCTGATCCCCTTTCAGATGGGCCCCCAGATGGGCGCCCAGAGGCCGCCCTGCTCCTCAGTGAGGCCGTCTCGCTGTCTTCCCCCGGGGACATTTGTACCCACCCCCATGCATGGAGCCCTGCCTTAACACGCTGATACACACTTTCTACTTACATACGCTGTTACACTGATATTGTGCAACAGCTAGGGAGCAGAATGTTTTCTTTCCACTTTCTTTTTCTAGAACTTTTATGCAAGGAAACAAAGGCATATTGGGATAGAACATTAAAAGGCTTGGCTTGCTTGATTCGTATTTTATCTATTTAAAACCAAGACCCTATGATTGATGAAATTAATGAATGCTTAATTAAAAATAACAGTGCAGGCTGTAACATCCATTATCTGATTTGGAAACCAAAAAAACGATTCAAAGCCATGACAGGGAACTTTCAATGTTGCGCAAGTAAGCATGAACAGACCTGGATTGGAGGAAAGTCCTGACATCAAGCAAATACAAGTTGTGGTCAAGAGGAAAAAAAGAGCAATGCGAAGTGTCAGCTATGAAGCATTGTCCATCCCCTCCCTTCCTCCTTGGTACAATGACAGCCATATGATTGTATAACCAGGTAATCTTTGGATCTATACTCTACAGACAGACTGACAGCCTCTGCATGGCTCTACTATCCAGTATAATTACTGGGAATATAGTCGCTTATACTTCCCCCATAGGTATGAGTTTGTGTTTTGGGGCAATTAAGTGGGTATGTGTATTTAGCCCATATGCGCAGCGTGTAATTAAACATAAAAGTGCCATTGAACATGTTTGGCTGAGTGTTGGGAAATTTCTCAAGCCCCAAAGGTTGAAGTGGATTGGCTGTGTGTGGGTATATATAGGGTCTATCAGTCCATCTCGCAGTCAAAGTAGATGACTGTGTTTTACCTGAAGCATTCATTTTCAGCTGTTCTTGTCAAGACGAAAAGGGTGAGATATGTTACTTTGGATTGAAAGATTGTTTAATGTGTATGTTTAGCTTGTGGAGCTCGAGAAGTAATTTGCAAAGTGCAAGTTTAAATTTCTTTCCTTTTTCTCCCTTTCTCTCATTCACACTCTCTCTCCCTCACTTGCTCACTCTCTCCCTCACTTTCTCCCTCTCACCGAATCTAACGCACACACTCACGCCTGCACACCTTCACACACACCTTCACACACACAAATTTTCTGTTCCTCAGGAGAAAATGGGGCCACTGCTGCTTTTAGTCTGCATGCTGGGAGCAACGCTCGCAGCTCCTGTAAGTCTTGAAAAAAAATGTATAAGTTAGACTGTGATACCTCTTCAAACTCTTTTGATGGGATCAAACTCAAAATCTGTCATGCAACTATTTTTATATTTAGCTCATTAATCAATCAATGTACTTTTAAATGTTTCAGAATAATTTCCAATTCTTCTATTCAGAGCCTTAAACTCTTTCTCCTGTCCCCAGGTCCCGGAAAGCGGAAGCAATGAGGTATATTTTCATTCTATATTTTTTGACCCTTTTTTATATTTTGTTTCAACTACTCAAACCCATTCTGTCTGGGGGCTCTGAATGGCTCTGGATGGTGTCGCACTGTGATTGAGTTCCTGTTGCCAAATAGTCCGGTGGGTTCATGTGGAATTCTCCCAGCAGGTGGCAGCACATGCTAATGCTGCCCTGCATTGGATGGAGATGTACCGGAGCTCCCTGCAGCTGGTTAGTGTCTCTGTTGCACTTATCACACACACACACACACACACACACACACACACACACACACACACACACACACACACACACACACACACACACACACACACACACACACACACACACACACACACACACACACACACACACACACACACACACACACACACACTAATCTCACACATGGGTTGGCCAGTGTAAACTAGAGCAGCATGATAAAGGCTCAGGATACCGATGGAGGTGATCTGTCTGTCCAGGAGGAGTTTCTCCACTTGATGCGACGTGAAGGAAGAATATGGAAATTATTTGTTGTCTGTTTCGTTAAGGGAGCAGTAGCTGCAGGGGTTTGTCTCTCTGTGTCACTTAAAATAAACTAAAAAATAAATGTAGTCCCTCATAAACACGATGCCGTGCAATGAATCAGTAACTAGGCCTATTGATCGCTCTAATTGTTGTTTTTTATTAAACTCCTCAGGGTTCCCCGATGGAGGAGCAAATGGTACGAACACGACAGGGTACTTCACCAGGCTAGACTTCAGACTGGATGTCTAGACTCAGCTTAGGCTGTGCTTCTAGGCCTTATTCCCCTACCAGCCAATCCCACAGAAGCCCCGCCGGTGTAGCATTTGGAACAAAGATGGCTGCCCCTATGTGAATAAGGCCCATAGGAATGTCAACTTATCAAAGCATGACATCTCCTTCCTTTATTTATTCAGATGGGTGACGCACCTGCTGCAGACCTTCCCGCTCCTCCGGTCAGTGATGACTCAGAGGAAGAGGAGGTGAGCAGTCCTCAACACAAAACACTTTGTTTTTATTTTTGTAGGTCAGATTTAAGAGCTATCATTTGAGCGTAATATGTTTGAAATGCCATATCCATCCATCAGCTATAAGTGAGTGAAATGCTCTGTGAGCAAGACTGCTTACGGTTTATTTCTGGGGACAAACTTTTTAAGCACTTTGGGTATCTCAAAAGCACTAACTAATGAATTGCCTCTCTTTCTTACTCTCTCTCTCTCTCTCTCTCTCTCTCTCTCTCTCTCTCTCTCTCTCTCTCTCTCTCTCTCTCTCTCTCTCTCTCTCTCTCTCTCTCTCTCTCTCTCTCTCTCTCTCTCCCCCCCCCCCCCCCCCCCCCCCCCCCCCCTCTCTCTCTCTCTCTCTCTCTCTCTCTCTCTCTCTCTCTCTCTCTCTCTCTCTCTCTCTCTCTCTCTCTCTCTCTCTCTCTCTCTCTCTCTCTCTCTCTCTCTCTCTCTCTCTCTCTCTCTCTCTCTCTCTTCCTTCGCCCGCTCTCTCGCTCTCTCTTTTTTTAAACCCTTTCTATCTTACCTACAGCAGCTTTAAGTTAACCTCCCTCTTGTTTCCAGGAAAAAGCCGCCGCAGCCCCCAAAGCAGCCGCCGCCGCCCCGCTGAACTCGGAGGAGGCTGGCGAGGACGGAGCCGAGGAGGAGGAAGCGGCAGAGGCGGCCGAAGAGGAACCCGCGGCCGAGGCAGAACCCGCGGCCGAGGCAGAACCCGCGGCCGAGGCAGAACCCGCGGCCGAGGCAGAACCTGCGGCCGAACCCGCGGCCGAAGGGGCTACTGAAGCTGTTGCCGAGCCTGCTGCCGAAGCTGCCGCTGTCGACCCGGCCGTAGTGGAGGCCCCTGCTGCGGAGGTAGTCCCAGCCGACGCCACTCCCGTGGTGGAGGCGGCCGCGGTGGAGGCTCCAGCGGTGGAGGCTCCCGCGGTGGAGGCTGCAGCGGTGGAGGTTCCCGCCGCGGAGGCTGCCGCGGTCGAGGCTCAAGTGGTCGAGGCTGCAGCGGTGGAGGCTGCCGTGGTAGCGGTGGAAGCGGTGCCAGAGCTGGTGGTACTAGCGGGTCCCGTGGAGGTCCAGGCTGGGACAGCGTAATCGCCCCAGTTTGTCACCTCAATTTCTCTCCTACTGACCTGAGTATTATGTCTCAGTAGGCCTAGGTCATGTTAATATACTGACGGCGGCAGATTTTTTGTCATTTTGCCGGATCATTGGACAGATCACAGGCCGCATATGGTCAGCCCAGACTGATGTTATTTTTCTTATGTCATTTACTTGATGATGTTTGTGATGATCTGTGAAAATAAATATGTGGTGGTTGAATTCATCCACTCATCAGGTTTATTGTATTACACTTAAAACGGATCAAATTGATTAAAAGGTAACCATTTACAATAAGGGTACAATAATGAACTATCAATCTAAATTAGTTAATGCGATTATAAGCATTATCTAACAATAACAAGAAGATAATTAACTTCTTAACGAATAATGGTGTAGTAGTCATTACTTGTTAACTAAGTCAGTTTTTGATTTATACTTTTTCTAATAGCACACAAATTAAGATATTTGTTGTATTATATTGAATGATTACTAGACCATAAATTAACTGTAAATAAGCCCTTAGTTCACATCACTCATGGTTAACCTCTTTACCCTTATTGTAAAGTGTTACCGAATAACAGATTACTACAGTTGATCTTTTAGCAATCCTTAAACAATCATATTTCCATATCAAACCTATAGTTAACCTATCATAAAATATATACTATAGCCTACATTGCATTTCCGTTATTAGTCGTCGGCTCTGCTGTTTGGATGCGAATTGTCCATCACCCACAGAACACTGCAGCCAAAGGATCTTCCCATGGGATCGCAGATTCATCTAACATGCAGTAGATGTAGGCTACCATTGTAACAATCAAGCTCAGATCTACAGATGGGATGGTTCGGACAGTCATTTATCACCACATATAAATGCACAAGGGATCGTGTGGCTCCAGTAGGACAGCATTAGCAGCAGAACCGGTACACTCCCGGTGGATTTGCTACAGCTTTAATAGGATATAGAGGGGATAGGCTAGAGTGCTGAGTAAGCACTTAACCAGCCAGGGAGGACTGAAGCGCTTAGAATCCCTCCAATATATATTGGACATAATGCCCCCCCCCCCCCCCCCCCCCCTTATGGGGAATACAAACCACCTTACATTAAGGATCAGAGCTCTGTTTCATATTTCGTGTTTTGTTCTTTTTTTTTTTCTTTTACATTCCTGGATAACAAGTAAATCCAGGAGAGTGCAATTTTCTCCCTGAAGTAAAAAAAACATAGCTAGTCACTTTTTTGCGGTTTCTTATTGATTGTGAAGTGTCTGATAGTTGTCTGTAGTTGTGATATATGATGATTACTCGTGTTCTCTGTAAAAAATGTGTGAAAGAAAGGAGTGTGGATGAATGGTGGCCTCATCCACTTTCATCCTTCTCTAATCCCCCTCGATCCTCCTCAGGGTCACTCACAACTTAGTCTCCTTCCTGGGACTCTACGCTGCGTTTAATTGTGCGGCTGCTCACCAATACATTCATATTATGATCAATTCAACCTTCTGTGCTCCAAAGATCAAACAAAACATGGACTCATCGCTCTAGATTAGCTTGGTGGGAAAGGTAAGTTGGACATATATATATTATTTTTAAGTGTTATAGCCTACTATACACAGTCGGATGCAGCTTATGGGGATTTAATATGCAGATTGCAGATGCAGAGAACATGAATTATGAACACAGTAAAACAGATGGAGCATGGAAGATGTAATACATAATCAAGGGTGATGTAGGGCTTACATCTCTGAGATTAGCCAGGCTGGAGTTAATAAGGAGGTTTTCTAAAACTTTTTGCACATCCAAAGTTTAGAAAATGTGAGATGTAGAATGGCTATCCATGTAATATAAAATGGATGCCTTTTCAAATACCATGTACCTGTTTGGTCTAATGTCATTATCACAAAAAGTATGCATCATTTGTCACAGACTAAATCTGTTTCATATCAACTCTCATAACCCATACCAGACTCGACTCAATCTTAATTTGAAACCTAACAATTCCAGATAATGTAAGGGATGTTCCCATAATCTCCATGCACAACGAGTCTATCATTGACATATTACAGGCTAAACTAGACACCTCCTCTGGGCATGACCACTGCACGTGGCTCCGTCCGGCTCTGGGAGTCAGCGGACACCACCAATGTTGAGATGGACCAGCAAAGTGAAGAGGATATGTATGCAACCCTATAATCCTAGCACAAACCCTATGACAAAAACCCTAATGCTATGACCCTAACTCTAAAACTCAACCAATAGCCCTATACCCTAACCCTGTAACATTATAACCCTAAATATAATTCTAAGTAACCCTATTCCTTAACCATAAAGCCCTTTAACAGTTAATCCTACGCCCTAACCCAAGAACATTATAATCTTAACCCTATGTTACACTGCTCCTTTACCATATAACCCGATAACTTTAAACCCCAACCCTAACCCAATGTAACCCTATTCCCCAACCATCCCTTACCCTAAAACGAACCCCAACTCTAAACCCTAACACTATTCCCTAACCTTTAAACTCAACCCTATAATCCTATACCTAAAACACTTAACCTCTATAACCCAATACCTAACCCGATAACCCAAACTAAAAAAAACCTCAACCCCATAACCCCATATTACCTTAACCCTATCCCACATTTGGTCCAACCCTAATAACCCTAACCCGAAGCCGTATAGTTATAGGGGCGGCAGTAGCTCAGGAGGTGGAGCGGGTTGGCTGGTAACCGCAAGGTTGCTATTTTGATCCCCGGCTCCCGAGTGTCGAGGTGTCCCTGAGCGAGGCACCTCACCCTAACTGCTCCCGCGAGCTGGTTGTCGCGTTGCATGGCTGAAGCCGCCGTCAGTGTATGAATGTGTGCATGAATGGGTGATGTCAGGCAACATTGTAAAGTGCGTTGGTTGGCCACTGGTTACCAAAAACGCTATAAAAATGCAGTCCATTTACCATCCATTTACCATCTATAACCCTAACCCTTCCTAAAGCTACAGTACGTGTTTTATGCTTAGGAACAGCTAAGCAATAAGACAATAGCAAATGATAGAGCCAACACATGTTTGTTGTCTTCTAGAGTGGAACCTGGTGGATCTTCTCACCCTCTGCAGAACATGAACAACAACAACAACAATGAAGAGTGAGGAAAACAGCCCATACAGCCTCCCTTTGATGTGTTTTTAATGGCATTTCAGCTTGTATACTAAATATAATTATATGTATGGTGTTATTTTTCCAACAGGGAAGAAAAGAAGCTACAGAAAGAGTAGAAAGAGTTAATTAAGTTTTAATTACGGTTAATGGCCCCAACATCTACATCAGTAGAGCGCAGTAAAGGCGTTGGTGCTCAGAAAAGACATATGTGTTTGTGTCTTTTTCTTCTAGGAAAGAGAAGGAGGAAGAGGAGAGCAAAGAAACAGAGGAGGAGGCTAAGGAGAAGGAGGAAACGGAGAACAAAGAAAAAGAGGAGAAGGAGGCAAAGGAAAAAGAGGAGCTAGAGAAAAAAGAAAAAGAGGACAAGGAGGCCAAAGAAAAAGAGGAACAAGAGAAAAAAGAAAAAGAGAAGAAAGAGAAAGAAAATAATAAGTGGGTGAATTATTCACTATTATGAGTTTGTCTGTAGTGAACAAGATATTGTTTTCCCCATCAGAGTTAAGGCCTGTTGTGTTTGTGTTTTCCCAGGCCCAAAGAGCTCTTCGTAATAAACCCGGCTGGTGCTCTTTACTATAACTGGCTGTTCATCATCACTCTGCCCGTCATGTACAACTGGACCACTATCATAGCCAGGTGATGAGCTTTACAGATGTGTCTAGTCCTGGGAGTACAGAAGAGAAACTGGGTTACCTGCTGGCTGTCGCTTAACTTTCTAGACATCAATAATATCCCCAAAGTATATCAAATGATCAAACGGTTCAGACCACTGTGCAGGATACATAGTGTGGTTATAAACAAACCTTTCCAATGGGTTGGGCTTATGTTAGAATTTTTTCAAACGTGGAGTAAGCTTCTATTAAAAGTATAAAAAGATGTAATTATTTTGAAAGAATTTGGGGCAACAACTTCATGTTTTTCAGAAGTTGGAGGGGACTTATCCCCTCCGTCTCCCCTGGGATCTACGCCCATGTTCAGGATTATACAATGTTCTTGTATTGTTTTTCAATACAATACAAGAACATGGTTTTTCGTGTTTTAATTCGTAGATTAAAATCAGTATGTCAGCAGGAACAAGCACTCATTAACATTATGTTGCCAGCTCTCTGCATAGTCCATTTACCCAGGGGAAAGGACTAATCTTGGTTTCGCTATCTCTCATAGGTCATATTTGCAAAAGTTTTGTTCACATATTTATAATTATGTTGTTGTTACGTTTTTGACCTTTGAGGAATATTGATGTTCTTATTTTTAATGGCTTAATATGTTCTAGAAGTGTAATGAAATGGCAATTGAAATTCATATTAATTATGCTTTAATTTCTTCCAGGGCCTCTTTTGAGGAGCTGCAACATAACTTCTTCAAATATTGGGTTGTTTTGGATTACACCTCAGACTTCATCTACCTTTTGGATATGGCCTTCAGAACCAGAACAGGTAAAAGGCAAATGACTTCAGGCAATATGTTTTTTCAATTGGGAGGTTCATCAGCTGTTTAGCGTCGGGAATTGGACCATAAGACCTTCTCATATTTACGTCTTCCATCCAGGTTACCTGGAGCAGGGACTGATGATAAAAGATAAGAAGCTATTGATGGAACACTACACCACTAGCTTTCAGTTCCGTCTGGACGTGATCTCCATGCTGCCCACGGACGTCATGTACCTGTACTTCGGCCTGGACTACCCTGAGATCCGCCTCAACAAGCTGCTGAGGATCAGCCGCATGATGGAGTTCTTTACAAAGACAGAGACCAAGACAAACTACCCCAACATCTTCCGCATTGGCAACCTCATCTTGTACATCGTCATCATCATCCACTGGAACGCGTGTTTTTTCTTCTCCTTCTCCAAGTACATTGGCTTTGGTGCAGACGACTGGGTCTACCCGGCCTTGGATGACCCTGAGCAGCCTGCCTTTGGACAGGGCATGAGGAAGTATTCCTTCAGCCTGTACTGGTCCACTCTGACACTAACCACCATCGGAGAGACCCCACCTCCAGCTCTGGACTCTGAGTTCTTCTTTCACGTGGTGGACTTCCTCGTTGGCGTCTTGATTTTTGCCACCATTGTGGGTAACATCGCCACCATGATCTCCAACATGAACGCCGCCCAGGCCCAGTTTCAGTCCCGCATTGACAACATAAAGCAGTACATGCAGGTTGGTATGAAATAACTAACATTTACTTATGGTGTTCTTATCCTCAAGTCTATCATTGATATGTTTTGATGTTGCTATTTGTTTGTTCTCATTGGAATGTGTTGGTGTCTGACCCTCTACAGGTGCGAAAAGTCAGCAAGGATCTGGAAGACCGGGTTATTAAATGGTTTGATTACCTTTGGAACAACGGCAAGGCCCAGGACGAAAGGGAGGTGCTGAGGTATCTCCCGGACAAACTGAAAGCTGAGCTCGCCATCCAAGTCCATATGGACACCCTGAAGAAGGTCCGTATCTTTGCGGACTGCGAGGCAGGTCTGCTGATCGAGCTTGTGCTGAAACTCCGACCACAGGTGTTCAGCCCGAATGACTACATCTGCAAGAAAGGCGACATCGGCCGCGAGATGTACATCATCAAGGACGGCCAGCTCGCCGTGGTGGCCGATGATGGGGTGAAACAGTTCTGCGTCCTAGGCAGCGGCAGTTACTTTGGTGAGATCAGCATCCTCAACATCAAAGGCAGCAAGGCGGGTAACCGACGCACGGCCAACATCCGGAGCATCGGGTACTCTGACCTCTTCTGCCTGTCCAAGGATGACCTGATGGAGTCCCTCACAGAGTACCCCGATGCCAAGGGAATGCTGGAGGAGAAGGGCAAGCTGATCCTGATGAAGGACAATCTCATAGACCTGGACCCGGCAAACATCAAACCGGAGGTAAAGGAACTGGAGGAGAAGGTCAACCGCCTGTATAGCATCATGGATTTGATGCAGATCAAGTTGAAGAAGGTCCTTGTCAAACACAAGAGCGCAGATGTGGCTTTGAAACAGCAAATCCGGGAGTTGGAGATCCTGTCAGGAGAAGAGGTGATGGACGAGGAGGATGGAGAACAGGAAGTGACCGCAGGAGAAACGGTGGCAGGAGAGGAGAAGAAAGAAGAAAAGGTGGAAGAGGAAGAGATGAAAGAAGGTGAAGACCAGGACGCAGACACCAAGGAGGATGTGAAGAAAGATGAGGATAAGGATGGTGAATGAACAAGACGTAGATGTAAATAATGAAAGAGGCTACTAATGAAGTCGAAAAAAGAAGCCATTGGTTTACAGGAAGCGAGTCAACCCATGGATCATCCACATGAAGATCTGATCTGGTTATTAGTGACAGCCACATTATTGAAGAATTTTTTGTTGTCTTTCGTCATCTATTTCTAACTTGCTTTTGACCAAATGAATATAATCCAAATCAAAATTTGCGGGGAGCCAAAGAAAATGCCTATAAATAAAAAAAATGATATAATAGGATTATGATTGTTTCATAATTGTAGTACTGTACTTTTAATTTGCATGTTTTTGTTGTGACTTCCATATTTTAGAAACAGTGTTTTACCAATGTCCCTTCTAGATTACTGATTAGTCGTTCGCGACCGAATCAGTTTGAATGAACAAATCTTTAACTAGAACAAACCAAACTGATTCTTCTCTCCTCCCAGAACCACTAGTCACTTACTTGGTGACTCACTGTTCGTTCACTGACTGTGAGAGGTGAAGAAGGAAGAGGCTTATTGAGCGACTAATACGATTCAATATCAGTGAAATGGTAAATGCATGCTGTCTTTGTATTTTATGTGTCACGCCAGATTAATCAAATATTTGAATGTCTCGTCAATCTGTCTCGTTCTTTCATGGTTCGTTATCCACCCGGCCCGGGACCCCCACCATCATTGTTAAATCAAGTCTATTATCTTACTGATATGTTAAACATCCAATGATCAACTACGGCCCCCCACCCCAGCGTTTGGTTAAAGTTGTAATGTTGTGTTGATTGATGACCGACTTCCACAATCGTTTGAGAATAAGAACGAGGGAGGAGCTGAGTCTGACTGACTCAGCTGAGAACCGTGCATTCCATGATTTGATTGCTACCGGAAACGCGATTGAACAAACAAACAAACTAATGATTCTGAACGGTTCTTCTTGGCGAACTGACCGACGCAAACTGAATCAAGGAAAATAATCATGAAATCCATCACTTATCTAGATGTCTTCTTTCTGTCTGTTGTTAACACTATTCATATTGTGCCACCTGCTGTAAAAACAGTAGTGGCTGGCTAGTCTAGTTGCTTCAAATGAACAGTTTCCCTTCATAAAATTACTGTTTGGCCTCCTGAACTTCCCTTGTAATTTGGTTCTTTCTATTGGAGGCCGAAATGAAGCCTGGGTCCGTCTAGGGATGTCACACACATTAGTAGGGTTAACTTATTTCCCTGGACAAGGAAAGAACTTTGAACTTTGAACTTCATGAGCTCCCTTTAAAAACAAACTTTAAAGTAAAAGTTCTAAGGTGGCGTCCAGCCCAAATCCAACCACACAAGCAGATCTATTAAACTGTAGCTGTTGTCATCATGACCAGCCTATTAAGACCCAGAATGATGGCTCCATTTGTCCAGAGATGCGATAGGAGGACAAATCTTTACAAAAGAAAAGCAAACAAAACATGAATTACAATGAAGCTAGACTTTCTAGCGAAGTCAAACACTACAAAATCCCTCATCTCTCGGAAGACGTGATGAAGTGACGGTGATTAATAATGAGTTACCAGTCCACCCCAGGATAATCTGTTAATCTGAGTAAACACCAGGGTCATGAAGGAGTTATTTCATGCTGCCGTTTTTGGCCAAACTAAATCAGACTGATGGATGCAACTCCCATACATCCACAGAGCCTTACCATCAGGACATTCTTGTGTTAGCTAGGGTGTTTGACAACCAAGGTTTGGTGTTTGAACCCCCATGTCTTCAGTCTACCTGTAGATGTCCTTGATGCAAGATGTCATAACCCCCTACCTGCCCATTAGATATAAGTTCATGTTAATGAATCAATGGCTATATAGTCCTTCATTTTGTGTCCTTACACCAACATGCTGCATTTCATGGTTGCTTATTGGTTACGGTCCTTATTAACCATAGTGTCCGTCTCGACTCCGAACACTTTGCTGTGTTGGGGAAATGAATGTAGAATTACTTAATTAGTTCTACCCCCAGTTAGCACATAGAACCGAGCAGACAAGACAAAACATTTTCAACTGCCCTGCCCAGCAGTTTCCTTATTTGGAGGTGATAACCCAGAAAAAGTCAGTCGGCTCACAGGAAGAGCAGGTGTATACCAATATATATATCAATACCAGTATTGATTGCAGAGCTTAATGCAACAGGAAATTCATCACTGTGTTATTCAATTATTAAGTATTGAGTTGACTCAACTGCGTATTGTCTCGTAGAGTGTGTGTGTTTTTCTGTGCGTGTGTGTGTGTGTGTGTGTGTGTGTGTGTGTGTGTGTGTGTGTGTGTGTGTGTGTGTGTGTGTGTGTGTGTGTGTGAGTGTGTGTGCGTCAGTTCGTCAAGAATCTGGAGTAGGGCGTAAAAGCATATTCCTTCCTGCTGTTGTGTGTGTGTCAAAGAGAGTGTGAATGCAATTAAGTGTAAGATCTATTGATCTAAAAAAAACCACAAGATGACAAGTTTTCTCAAATATATTTTTATTTGATTCTATTGTCCTCAGTGCAGCCGGATGCAGCACAATGCACAGTATAAAAGTCTGTGACCTTGGTTCTTCTAGCTTGAGATGCTCTTGTGCTTGGCCTGTTTTCCTGTGGAAGACGCCTGAGAAGATGGGGAGACCGTGGTCATAAAAAGATTGGTCCATATAGCCATGCTGTTCAGGCCCCATTCTGACTGTCTGCTGCTGCAGGAATATGGCTTTTCAGCCTGGTCAGTTGTAAAGGTTATATCTTTGAAGGAGGACCTGTCCCGGAGCTACCACCAGGTGTCTGTCCAACCAGAGGAGCCACCACCAGGTGTCTGTCCAGCCGGAGGACGTTGCCAGGATGGCAGTTATAACTCCTTTTGGTCTTTGAGTTTTTACCATTGCCTTTCAGACTCAGGATTACAGCACAGAAGTTGGATTTTCCAGTGTGATGTCTCCAATGGCCAAGCAAACGGTCCATCGTTTCCTGGCAGGTTTGCAGAGACAATCTCAATGACACATTAAAGTGGACTAAGTTGGGGCCCATCAGATGTAGACGTGCATACTTTGTGACAGCCCAGGTAAATTGCAACGAAGCTGGGGTTTCACTCCTCCATCGACCTAGGTTGAAAAGCCTTGCTGAACGTTTTCATCGCTCCATGAAGGCTTCCTTTTGGGCCGTCCTGATGGACGACAGCTGTTAACTTGTGTTTAACAGCTGTCTTGTGATCCGGAGTAATCCCTTGTGAAGTCTTGTGATCCGGAGTAATCCCGTGTTCCAGAGAAGCTACGCATGGTGAAGAACGTGTGTCCGTCGAGACGCCTACAAGGGTCTGTTGAGGAATCCTGGGAAGGCACATTCCTCGTCAAGGAAACAAGACATTCCTCTGTGACATCAGAGGTAGGTTGGGGGGTTAGTCTTGGTGAGTCGTCTCAAGGCTGCTCATCTGGATCCAGACTGGCTTGTTGAACCAGGGATTTTCCCAGCCCTGGCTGTATATTTGCTTGTTTTCTTCTCATTGTATTTCTCTGTATTCCCTGGAAGCTTTTGTATTTTTTTTTATTTTTCTATAGATTTTATTCTCTACATGGGTGCCATATAGTTGCTTCTATTTCCTTCTTTTTGCACTCTTGTATTTCTTTGTATTACTTTGTATTCTTTTTTTTTTTTTTGCTGTACATGTGATCATCGGGGATTGCCGAGTGGAGGGGGTTGGCTAAGCTTAATTGAACAGGGAGACCAGTCTGGAAATGCAACTGAAACAAGAGGGAGAAAAACAATTCTTTGTTCACACTGATGCCTAATATCTTCTCATATCAGATGAGGCCCACTTTAGCAGCCCATTGCTGGTAGCGCAGCTCCTCCTTAGCCCTCAGAGCCTCCTTCTTCTACTTCCTTATGGAATCGACTATTCTCACCTTCTTCTTCTCCTCCCAGAGCAGACGGTTCCTATCCATCATCTTCCTCTCGGCTTTTGTCGTCTTGGTGTTGAACTAACCACCCTATGTGCATAAGTGTCAGCGGAACAACATGTACACCTAAGACGATGTATAGCAAAGCATGAGCATGTGCCCCACCACAACATCCTGGGTGGCTTGATGGAATGTGCTGGATTTCACAAAAAGCCAAGGTTATTACAAAGGACCCACAACTGTAGATCAGGCGCGCCTCCCTGTCCTGCTTCAGGTAGGTCCTGGCGATCTTCTGTTCGTTAAGCTCCTTCACTTTCTCATTGAGCTAATAAGTGAATCTCCGCCTGAGGCTCTTTTCCTTTGCAAAATTACGGTTCAACCCCTTTTTCTTCTGTCATGTCCTCCCCATCTTCGTCGGTCATGTCCGAGAAATCAAAGAATAGCTCTTCTTTTATCTTCTTCTTTCGTGTTTTTTCTCTGTTCCTGTGTTTCTGGGGGGCAACGGTCACGATGGCCACCTCAGGTTCTGTTACTGTAATGAGTTCAGAGGTGCCATGTTTCACAAGTCCATTAAAACATTTCACCTCGATCTCTTCTACATCCGGCAGGGCGGTGGCTGCCGGTTGATCCTCTTTCAGGATTGAAGTGCAGAAGATCGGAGCGTTTTTGCGATGTATTTCTTTGTATTTACTGAAGGCTTTTGTATTTGTTTTCTATTTCCTTGAATTTGTTTGCGTTCCTTTATATATTTTTTAACTGTACATGGGTGCCGTACATTCGATTCTGTTTTCTTTTTTTGCATTCTGTATTCTCTTTTGCATTTCTTGATATTTTTTAGTATTTCTTTGTGTTACATTGTGTTTTTTTGTATTTTCTTTGTGTGTTTTTCAGTGTTTTTTTGCTTTGCATGTGATCTGCGGGGCTGGCTGAGTGGAGGGGGTCCGCCTAATGGAACAGGGAGTCCACTCTGGAAATGCAACTAGAACAAGGCGGAAAAAAAACCTTCTTTGTACACATTGAAGCCTCATATCTTCTCTTCGTAACTCACTATGAGTATTTATCAAACAATAACTCACCCTAAAGCCGCCCTCTCCAATTTAGTTATCATTTTCTTATGCTAGAAGATTAATTTTTCATGAGTTTGCCGTGTGGTTTCTCCAGGTCATCGTTGTCTTTCCTCGGGTGTCAAAGGTCTGCTTAGATGAACCTTCTGCCCTAGAATATGTCTTCAGATAAGACATACTTACTTGGGATGCCCTTCATCCAAACCTTTCTGGTGGTCATGACAACGTGTGTCAGGTCGTTTTTGGATGTCGATCTCGGATATAGCCTGGCCTTCGAAGTCCTCAAGGCTTGGTGTTTGTGTCCTTTCAGATATTAATGACACAACTGTAATTAATGATGAGCATTATGGCTTTTATGTGTTTGTTGCTTTTATGTGTTATAATTCAGTGACAATTAATGTTTCGTGATTATGCTGCCATATAGAACTCAATAGATAAATGCAAACCAACACACACAAACACACACACATAGACACACACACACACACACACACACACACACACACACACACACACACACACACACACACACACACACACACACACACACACACACACACACACACACACACGCACACACACACACACACACACACACACACACACACACACACAGGTTTGTGTGGAAGTGTGGAGCTCTGTCTGGGCAGTGGTCAGTGGTACGTTTTCGGAAACCAATCGTATAACGCTACGGTGTAGTGGATGTTGAAGCTCCGTCTGAGTATAGATTTATTTAATACTCCCCTCCGAAGGTTAGGATTGCCGGACATACATAATATATTGCTATGGTGTGTGTGTGTGTGTGAATGGTGAAGCTCCGTCTATGCAGCGATACATTTTCTGGGTCCGAGGGTTGGGCTGCCTGGACACCTATAGTATATCGCTACGGTGTATGGTGCATTTAATTTACAATGCTCATACATTTATAAAAGTATCACAAAGTGGGTTCACTGACTCTTTAAACTGAAATGGTATCATTAAGTCCTCATATCGGTACTCTGTATCTGTATTGTTACTCGATATCCAGCTCATCATGTGTTTAGCTGAGGTTTGGCCTTGGTTCAGGGCTGATAGCCCGTACTCTGCTTAATCGTACACCTCCAAGACCCCCGGTCTCCTCAACATCTAGAACAGAACACACAGCGTCAGGAACTCGTCAAGTTCAAATTTGAAACTACGCTGAAGATTAGGGATGCATCAATACTGATGCTAGTATCAGGGCCTCATACTGTGCTCATGTACTCATACTCGTAAAACTTCTCAGGTACAACCACCCGATAAAACTTTACTCACAGTGATGTGAGTAAAGTTTTTCAAACATACCACGTTTGAAAAAAACCTTTTTTTTCAAACGTGGTATGTCCTAGATTTCCTATATGACCGTCAACATAGAAATCGATGCCATTTCATCACTGTTCAATTTAGAGAAAAAAGGGCACAGTTGGCTCAGTCTGTGTGGCTGCGTAAAGCTCTGTCTGGGCAGCGGTTGATTGCGGCGTCCAAGAGAAAGTTGAGCTTTTCTGAAACTTATTGTGTAACGCTACGGTGTAATGGATGGTGAAGCTGAACATCGATTTACTTAATACCCTTGTCCGAAGGTTAGGCTTCCCAGACTCATTTAAAATAAGTCTATTGTGTAGTGGACGGTGATGCTCCGTCTGAGCAGCGATTTATTTTCTTGGTCCAAGGGTTGGGCTTCCCGGACACCTATAGCATATTGCTGCAGCGTGTGGCGCATTTAATTTACAACACTCATACACGTATAAAAGTATCACAAAGATGCTGTCGGCCGTAACCATGGCAAAAAACATGCCCCCCTCTTACCTAAAACTCTCAGCCCAAACACTTTGTTAGTATCTCCTACGGTTCGAAATCCTATGAAACAATGGGTTCAATGGCTCTTTAAACTGAAATGGTATTATTAAGTTCTCATATCGGTAGTCGGTACTTGGTATCCAGCTCACCATGTGTGTAGCGGAGGTTTGGACTGGTTTCAGGGCTGATAGCCCTAACTCTTCTAACGCGTCCACCTCCGACCCCTCCTGAGTCTCCAAGACCCCCAGTCCTAACACCATTTAGGACACAACACATCACGTCAGGAACTCGTCAAGTTACATCAGGAAACAACGCTGGAGACCAACGAGAGGAAACCAAAAGACTTCTAAGTCGGTCTGTACCCGTGTCCTCTCCTTCCTCACCTCTCCCAGTTGGTCTTCCCCTGGGAGCGGGAGGCCAGGAAAGACTAGTCAGGCTATCATTTGGTCTTTTACCAACTTTAATGTTATTGATATTTTAACACAAGTTTGAAAGCATCATTCTTGTAGATCAATTGGAACACACACACATACACACACAGACACACAGACACACACACACACACAAACACACGCACACACACACACACACACACACACACACACACACACACACACACACACACACACACACACACACACACACACACACACACACACACACACACACACACGTTTGCATGTTAACCAGTAATACGCTTCCAATCAACAGCTGAGGAATGTCATGAAAGTCTCATGACATACACATAAAATATCCATCCCATACTGTTGTAGTATATATAATCCATAGTTCACCTGCGTGGGTTGCTGAAGATAACATGGAATTTTTGATGCGGGAAGTTCTTCTAGGTCTGAAGAACAGAGGAACGACGAGGGGAACGGTAGACCTACCTGCCTCTGTGTCACCATAAGCCGGCCGGTTTGGTTTCTAAGAGCAACTTGTATTCCCTTGCATCTTCAATCCAGTCACGTCGCCAGAGAAACCAGAGCCACACTCGGTTTCACTAGGAGGAGAACTACTTTGGTCGCTGAATTAAAGAAGGAGGCTGTTTTTGATTTGTTCTACTATGGTAGAATTCACAACACAAAATAGACGGTATTATGATTCAACAGTGAATGTCATGTTCAACCATAATAGCTGAGGGCTACTGTTATTGATGAATATTTTGAATGGAATGTAAATCTAAATATTTCACGTTTTCAATATTTTATCACATTTGAACATCCAAGTTCTGCATTATTCATCAAACGGTAGAGCATGGCATAAACATTGCCATGGAAAAGAGTTTGAACTTTTGCCACTGATGTTGAGAAACGTATTTGTAGGCGCTTTGACCATCCGCTGAATGGTGTTCCCTAGGCAATTTTGTTTAGTATTTATTCAGGTTACATGTGCAAGTAAATGGACCAAGAAATCAAAAGGAGGTTCAAATGCTTCCTCTAATATTATCATAACCATAACGGGTTGGCGTGAAGATGCACTCCATCCTGTATAAACCTTGAGTTAGCTTCAAGTTACTGTAAAAAGTCTAATGCTTCCCTCATGCCTGCTGTATCAAACTGAAGAAGAAGCTGTAGCCTTTTGTTTGTATGTTTCGAAATGACTACATTGAAAGGTAATTTTCGCACTAAGTACGCAACCCAGTCGCCAAGAAAAAACGTTGACTGTGTACGTTTCCATGAACACTGGATACGTAGCATTTCAACGTAAAAAATAGCGTGTTATAGTAGCCTATATTAATCTTTATTATCTGAATGGGAAATGCAATACTTTAGGACAGATACACCATTAAACACGTTTCTAATGACATTTCTAGCGAGAAATGTACATTTTCCTTACATAATCTTCAGTCAGTGATTGTGTCTGATCTTTAGTTTTATAGTTATTAGGATTTCATCGGCTCGCTCGCATGTTTCAACGACGTCAGGTTGTTAGGGACGCTGCTTTCGCTAAACTAGCAGCTCACGTGCTTCCTGCGTTTGTGTTATTAAACTGTTACTTTATGTAACTTTAAATGATATCATCTTGTTAGAAACACGTATATCTGAGAGCCAACCCAGTCGCCAAAAGCATACGTTGAAAGTGTACGTTTCGTGAACACTGGATTACGTCTCATTTCAACATAAAATAGCGTGTTATACACACGCACGCACACACACACAAGAACACAGACGCACACGCACGCACAGACACACACAGACACAGACACACACACGCACACGGTGCATTTCGCTGCTAAAACAACAACAAAATTCCCTCAAATATTATTACTAAAGAACCGTTTTCCAAAGAACGAAATGTAAACCCATGCATTCTGAATGGGAGTGTTTCTCAGATTTTTCCATGCTACACAGAACGAAATGTAAACCCATGAAAATAAAGACTTCATGGTCATAATAATTTAAATATCATTAATCTCCTGAGTGTGTTGGGTGGTATTCTATTTTTTTCAACGGGGCTGCATCCAGTCACTTGACTGTCATGGTTGCTATGGTGGTTGCTATCGACCGCCCCCTCTAATCCTTACATGGCTCTAAAAACCACGCGGCAAAGGAGCTGCCGTAAATTGTGTTGTTTTTGTCGTAAACTGGGGTCCGACGGTTAAATAATAGACAGATATTCCGAGGCATCCTTAAAAGGCAGCTTGGATGTTTTTATTTTCTGCAGTTTAGACTTCTTCTATAACCTATTTTTTAAAGCAAAACACCAAGTTCATTGATTTAACGAGGCAGGGTTATTTGAAACAATTTATTCAATGAATATTTGTGAGAGGTCATTCCTTCTCCTGAGTTTGCTTCCTATTTATGTCTAGTGTACACCCCTACTGTCCAAAAGCATCCCCCCCCCCCCCCCCCCCCCCATATGGATTTGGAGAGTTGTTGCCACGTCCCAGTGGTGGAAGTATCATATAATATGAAAGAGGGCATTCAATTATACTACAATGATCAATTAGGAGGCCGAAGCCCTAAAGGAAGTGATGCAATAGGTCACTGAGGCGAGAACATTTAAGTAAACTGTACCTTGGGGTCTCTTATATATCAAAGGGGGTTTCAAAGGATGCGTATACGCTTCAACCTGTGGCTCCAGCCCTACAGGAAATGACTCAGCAAGTGCTCCATCTCGTTGCACCTGCACCCAGCGGCTTGCTTGCAAGATTTTGGCCTGAAGTTCTTC
This sequence comes from Gadus morhua, assembly GCF_902167405.1. Lineage (NCBI taxonomy): Eukaryota > Metazoa > Chordata > Actinopteri > Gadiformes > Gadidae > Gadus > Gadus morhua. The sequence continues at coordinate 9,730,043 of NC_044050.1, forward strand.
CCAGACCTGTACCCTAACAGTCCAACATGCATATCTGAGAATCAGGCCTCTCTTCAATAATGACAAAATGTTATGAGAGAAATACAGATTCACTTTTTGTTATCTCATAAGCGGCGTGGTGCCGGCTCCTTTTGACCTTTTGACCCCAGACTTCAAAGACGTGGCCACAGGCCAGCTGTGTCTACACACATTAAGCCACAAATGTACACCTCCATCCCGCAAAAATGGGGCCTAGAAACTAACCTCTGTCTTATGTGCAGTGACTGTACTGTTGGAGGTCACGCCCCTTTTCCAGCCTTTTCGAGATAGCTAGGGATGCTAAAATGTTTACACACATTTCCCGGGGCCCCGAGAACGACCTATCCAAGATTTGTAGTTCTAGCCCATAGAGAAAAAAAGTTTTCCCAAATGGACTGTCATTTGGACAAAGCCCCTTCAGAAGTGTTGCCTGCGAGACCTAATGGTTCAGAATGTGGTGGAAAAACAGTTTTTGAGATAGGAAGGTCCTACCGCCCTGAAATTTGAATACCATATTCTAGGGCCTAACTGGGACCCCCGCACCGAAACTTGGCCCCGGTCGGACCCCGAGTGCAGGAAGGGGGGGCCTGGACTTTCATAATCTTCGCTCGGTGAATGTAAAGGATGTTTGGTCGGATGTTATGACGAAGAATCATAATGTGAATGGGAATATTCTATAAATGTCTTGATATCATCTTTCGTCTCAACACTTCTGCTGCAGCCGCTTAAAGTCTCACTCCGAGAACCTTAAAATATGAATCAATCCATTAGAAGTATGAAAATATCTTCCCGGTCGTGCAACAGGGCAAACAAGGTGTCCTTTGACATCTATGTTTCGAGACGATTGCAACAGTGCCACACATGATCATATTTGAATATGTTTCGGGGTAGTAATTAGCTGTCGATTTTGGAGGCCTTTATCAATAATGACCAGCTATAGATTTGCTTCCCGATGGAGATTTTTGTGAACTTGTTTTGTTGTTAGGATTAAGTGGGGTTAATGGGTTCGGGATGTTATGTGGTTGTGTGTTGTTCTATTAACATTGTTCGTGTGTTCATTGTTGTCGACACCGTCACCGAGAGTGACGTGACCATCGTTTCGTGCAGCTGTTCCGTGTTGAAGTCTCGTTGAATAAAAACCAACTCTCGTTGTCGAGCGTGCCCCCCCCCCCTACAAACGTGTCTCCCCCCCCCCCTCAACAAACGTGTCGCCCCCCCCCCCCCCCCCCCCTACAATCGTGTCGTCGTCGTCCCCCTCAAGAAACGTGTCTCCCCCCCCCCCCCCCCCCCGGTCAACAACAGTCTACCCCCCCCCCCCCCCCTAAACAATCGTGTCCACAATTTGCCGCGAAGCCGTGAAACCCAAACCCCGAAACCCGCCTCCACAGCGGCACACGTGGATACTGTAGGTATAACACGCTATTTTTTACGTTGAAATGCACGTATCCAGTGTTCATGGAAACGTACACCGTCAACGTTTTTTCTTGGCGACTGGGAAGTACGCCAGGCTTGCTACCTTAGACAAAAGGCTGTATTGCAGTCTCAATGTTAAGCACACACCAGAAACAGGCTCAATGGATCTGAAGGGAGCTGCATGCTCCCTTCAGATCCATTGAGCCCATTTCTGGTGCCCAAACAAATTGCTATTTGGAGGCAAACATATTGGTTATGGTTAGGAACGACATAAGAAGCGCATTTGTTCTGTGTGTTTACTGTTACTGCAACGGACCTTCCTAATTCGTCCGTTTCCACATCCCGTTGTCACAGTGATGACAGGAAATGATCCTGGGGGTGTTTGGCATAGTTTGGACAGAGACACATTGTTGACATTTGTGGAGATGATCTCGGACGTGGCACGTGGCTTTATTAGAGGGAACCGCTTCAAAGTGCTGGTGAGGCAAGGTCAGGGAGGGCTGCGGGAGACGGGCTGTCCTAGGCCTGCAGATATGTGAATTCCATTTAAATGAGGCAGTGGTGGCACAGCCATGGTCCTCTGGTGAACACTGAGACCCTCCATGGACGAGCCTGTCACCGCTTGTAGTTGTTGTAATCAACATTCCTTCAAAAGGACGTAAGACGTAAACAGAGGAAGATGGACTGCTATTTTCTTTTTCGTCATAGCTTTACTTACATATGAAGAGACAACCTCATCAATTTATCTCCATCTGTTTACATCCCACAAACAATATGCTTTAAAGGAATGTAGGAAGGGGTGAAGCAACGTTTCTGGCTGCTATCAACACTGATAGATAGATAGATAGATAGATAGATAGATAGATAGATAGATAGATAGATAGATAGATAGAGAGAGAGAGAGAGAGAGAGAGAGAGAGAGAGAGAGAGAGAGAGAGAGAGAGAGAGAGAGAGAGAGAGATAGATAGATAGATAGATAGATAGATAGATAGATAGATAGATAGATAGATAGATAGATAGATAGATAGATAGATAGATAGATAGATAGATAGGTAGATAGACAGATCGATCGATCGATCGATAGATAGATAGATGCATTCAACACTGAAATTCAACACTAGGAGCTGCAGAAGGAGGCTGCAGCAGCAATGTTTCAATTATATCTCCCCGTTCCTGTGAGAGTCCATGTGTTGGCCTGGAGGACCTAAGGGGAGGTGGCTCACTGGTTACAATTAAGGCTCAGTCCTGGGTTCTATGCCTGTCCGTGGTCCTTTGCTGCATGTCTTCCTCTCTCTCTCCCATACCTTCCTGTCTAACTCACTCTATATTACTGTAAGAGCATAAAACCTGCAAAAATAGATCTTTAAAAAAGGAAGCTTGAATTCAGGGGTGTGTTAGAGCGTTTTCGACCCTCTCAAAGGACATCTGATGCTGCTCGGTCCACCGGACTGGATCTGAAAAACTTTTTTCGGGTGGGGTCGCTGATGGGACTGGTCTGCTCAGAAAAGGCAGGGATGAACCGTCTATAGTAGCCCGCCAGCCCCAGGAATGGCCTCACCTGCTTTTTACTCTCAGGCCTAGACAGCCTATGACTTTCCCACCTGCGGGCGCCCAAGTGGTCTCCCTGCTACCGTACCTCCCGGCGTCCAATCAAACACCTCCTTTAGTTTGTCTGGAGCCCTTCCCGCCTCAGATACCCAGCACCAGCGCCACCTACTGAACATTTATAGTACACTTTTATAGGCCTAGATTAGGCTAACTTCAACAAGCTTTCTCCACAACAAAACTGTCAGCTGTGGAATAACCTTTGAGAGAATCTGTCCAAATAAATCTGGGAAATAATTAAGAATCCCTCATGTTGTGGTCATATCTTAGTAGTTGAAATTACTAAAACAAACATTTTTGTGTCTGGATTAGCAATTTAATGTTATGTTCAGAATTGTAATTTCCAAGAAGGCAGATTAAAATGCCAGCGGTGTTAACAGGTGGGACGGCCTCTCCACAGCGGTCCCACTGCCCACTTGAGTCGTGCTTCATGCTACTGGTCATTAGGAGTCCGTGCAGCGAAGCTGCTGGGCCCCTATTGTTTCTGTTACGTTTTTTTCAAATTCTATAAAACTCATACTGCAGCCTATACCGTAAATCGAAAACTCTTGACATTTTTCGGTATGGTTACCAATAACCCCCTCTACCCATAAACCCAATTTATGGTACTGCACCCAAAGGTGGCGCTATTGTACAATATGCGCTTATTTCTCCTCACCAGATTGACCTGGCCTCATAATTCTTTCTGAATATTAATCTCTAGAATCAGACGCATTTATAAAACCCTAAAATGGTATTCTTTTCCCTCAATATCATATTAAAGCTAAACATGGTAAAAAGATTCACAGGCTACAAAAATAATAAAAAATTCACCAAAATCGCCACATCAAATCTTTAGACCAAGCCTCACAAAAGTCATCAAACAGAATTTGTTTTACTTAGTTCCATTTGAGACAGATTGGCCAATAAAGTTGGAGCAGTTAGCCCATTTTTCTTATATGACCATTTTGTTATTGTATAAAAAAACACTACTGCACTCAAAGGTGGCGCTATTTCTGGCCTTATTTCTCCTTAATTAATCTATAAAATCAAATGCATCTTTTCACCCTGGTCTTCTGCTCTAAAAATGTTTACTTTTCCCACAATTTCATAGAAAAGCCAAACATTTTGCCTAAATGTCCATTTTGTTAAAACTACCATACGGCTATCATTAGGTGGATACCATTAACAGTGCAAATTTTCAGATCTGTATACTCTTTTAAGAATGCCCTTAATTCTCTTGTGAAATGTATGCTTGGAGTTTTCTTGATGTTGTGTGCTTATCAATCGACATTTTGGCAATGTGAAGCTTTGTGCAGTTCAGGCATGTCAGTGGCTCAACGGGATAATGCCGGGTACTGGTGATCCTTCGGTTGAGAGTTTGAATCCTGATTAGAGCAATATAAACAAGCAGGACATGGCATTCTGTAATTATCATTCAATTATTAACACAACTTTGAACCGCACCTGAAATTCATCAGGCAATCAGCATTCCCGCTCATTATTTTCCAAGAATCTGACTGCGAAGACACTATGGGGAACATAATTAATTCTGTCATATTTATATTTCCTCCTTTAGTGTTCTTGACTACCAATGTTTAATTTCCCCAGAATTTCAAATATTGTTCAGACATTTGCTTTGAAGAAATCCCTTAATTAAATTGAGAAATGTGTGCTTGGAGTTTTCTGGATGTTATATGCTTATCAAGGTGATCCTTAGGTTGAGACTTCGAATCCCGATCATAGCGTCATGAACAAGCTGAACATGACATTCGGCCATTGACCATGACGCACATAAGTCACACATAAACCACGTCACCAAAATATCCTTCTTCCACCTGCAGAACATAGCACGCCTTCGACCCACTCTCTCCTTCTCAGCTGCTGAAACACTAATTCATGCCTTCATCACCTCCAAACTCGACTACTGCAATAGCATCCTGTATGGTCTCCCCTCCACTGTTCTTCAAAAACTGCAATATGTTCAAAACTCGGCTGCTAGACTGCTCACCCACACCCCCTCCAGAGAACACATCACGCCCATCCTCCATCAACTTCACTGGCTTCCGGTAAAACAACGAATACATTTCCACCTCACCACCTATAAAGCCCTAAACAACCTTGCCCCCTCATACCTGACGGATCTCCTCCAACGCCCCATTCACCCACACCGATCACGCTCCACTGTTGCCAACACCCTCATCCCCATCACCAGGACCAAGTACCGCACCATAGGGGACAGAGCCTTTGCCATTGCCCTACCCTCTGGAACTCCATCCCCCTGGCCATCCGTAACTCTGAATAACTGCCGTCTTTCAAAAGTCATCTCAAAACCCATCTCTTCAACATCACTTACAACACCTGACGAATCTTTTTTCACCCTCTCTCTTTCTTATTGTCCTATCTTTCTCTGTATTGTTGTTTTGGAATATTTGTATGTATGCATGTATGTATTGTACTGTCCATTTGTATCCTTTTTGTTTTGTGTTTTTGTAAAGCGTCTTTGGGTACCGAGAAAAGCGCTATCTAAAACCTATGTATTATTATTATTATTATTGCTTTGCAGCTCATTTGAAAGCCGAGGCACAGTATTGCATTAAGTGGAACATCTTCATCAACAGCTTACCTTCATAATTAGATGTCATATTTATATATCTTCCATTAGTTTTTTCTTGACTTTTAATTTTGCTCGGACCCCGTTAATCACCGCTTGCGGTTATATTTTCTTTAAGAAAAAACCTCCCTGGTCGATTTTGATCAAAGTATGACAAATTATTTTGCTCCTTTCACATTTTGTCGTATGCATGGCGTTCTGTTTCGAGGTGCATCTTGTTTAAAGAAAGGATCCCATATAATGTTTGTTTTAACCGGTTTCTGGTACGATTCTGGTGTAGAATTCTTATTTTATTTTGTGCACCTATGTCGATTTTTGTTAGCTACTTCTGTCAGGCATTATAAGACCATTCCCATTGATGGACGCGCCCACGTGTGATGTCAATAGAGGCTAGATGTAAAGTGGCTTGTGATGGCGGTCCAACATAACATCTGGTGGTGACATTGGGGTCCTTTAAAGATGTTAACCAAGACATTGCCACTGTAGCCCCTTCTTCTACGGGGTCTCTGCACGGCAGCTTTGTCTTCCCTTTCATCGATTTGCAGACAGTACAGTAGTTTGAAGATGTTGATATCCATGCACTATAATGCTGTGTCTGTGTCATCGTCAGTCAACAACATGGTGAGCCCTGTTGGGCTCACTGATGATGACACGCCCATGTCATCATCGGTCAACAGCACGATGAACCATGGGCTGTGTTAGAACCGGGCTGAGACCCTGACTGTTTGATGAATAGTTACGGATATCTTCATTATTTGTCATTCCGATTATGCATTAAAGCCCACGATAATGACATGTCCCCCTGTACTTCACACAGCTTTGCACGTGCACATTTTGTGTGTGTGTGAGAGAGAGAGAGAGACAGAGAGAGAGAGAGAGAGAGAGAGAGAGAGAGAGAGAGAGAGAGAGAGAGAGAGAGAGAGAGTGAGCACAGGTTGCAGGGATTGTCATTGCACCTCAGTGCATGAACTGAATCTGACAATTTTATGTGTGTGTGCGTGTGTTTGAGAGAGATATGTGTGTGTGTGTGTGTGTGTGTGTGTGTGTGTGTGTGTGTGTGTGTGTGTGTGTGTGTGTGTGTGTGTGTGTGTGTGTGTGTGTGTGTGTGTGTGTGTGTGTTTGTGCGTGTGTTTGTATATGTGTTTGTGTGTGTGGGGGGGAGGGAGTGTGTGTGTGCCTGTGTGTGTGTGCGTGTGTGACAGGGTTCTCCGTTTTTGAGGAAAACACATACAAGATGTTCATTGATAAAGACACATAAATAAGGTTCCATATTGCATCAAAAAATAAATCAATCATGAAAGAAAAAGACTTCCGGATCCCTCTGGAGAACAGAGCTGCGGGATAAGCACAGAATTTCCTCAAATCCTGGCAGCGCCCCTGTGCTGATATGTTTTCTGGCAAATTGCGTTGTGATGTGATGTTATTTATCAGTCTTTCCCACCCTATTACAATCATTGTGTTAAACAAAATAAAATAATCATTGAAAATATGAATCAATCATTATTAATAAGGTATATTATTCCAATCATTAAACAATTTGCAAAGAACAAAACACCAAACCAACTAAAGCGGAAATGCATTCATAATCGATTTGTTCCCAGTCGACGCGCAGTCATTTCAATCAGTCAATCAATCACTGCGCCCCTCGTGCGTCACTGGGCGCGCGTGGTGACTGCCTGTTGCTGAAGCTGGGCGCGAGAGCGGTCTACTTCACACCTCCTCGGAAACAGACAGTGAACATGTCTCCTTGAACAACATCCTCTCCAACTCAACTCACATTTTCTTTTCTTCCGTGTATCCCGTTTGTCCGGGATATTCCAAACGTGGACTTTTAAAGGTAATTGCAAATTGGCGGTTCTTTATTGTTTTACCCGAGAGTGCGCGCTATGATGGGCCGACATCACACGTCACACAGCGGCTGCTCTACCAGCGCGAGACCACATGTGTAGGAGAGTTTTATTGCAACTAAACACTTCTGTTTGTTTGTTTTTTATGAACAGAAGAGAGAGAGAGAAAAGTAAGAGCAATGGCAGCCATGGCACAGAACGTTACCAGCGTGCCCGACAACCTCACCAACCAGTTCGCCCAGCCACCGTGGCGCGTGGCGCTCTGGTCTCTCTCCTACAGCGCGTTGGTCGCGGTGGCCGTGTTCGGCAACCTCATCGTCATCTGGATCATTCTGGCCCACAAACGCATGCGGACGGTCACCAACTACTTCCTGTTGAACTTGGCGTTTTCCGACGCGTCGGTGGCGGCGTTCAACGCGCTGGTGAACTGTATCTACGCCACCCACGGGGACTGGTACTTTGGTGAGGCGTACTGCAGATTCCACAACTTCTTCCCCGTCACGGCCGTGTTTGCGAGCATCTATTCCATGACGGCGATTTCGGTGGACAGGTAAATGCACACACACACACACACACACACACACACACACACACACACACACACACACACACACACACACACACACACACACACACACACACACACACACACACACACACACACACACACACACACACAAACTATGGATGTAATGGACGGAGAGAATAAGTGCGCCTGCTTCACGCAGCCTTGTATCCATCAATCAAATAATGAAACATCTACGCAACGAGTACGTGGAGCGTGGCCATCGGATGACACTGTAAAGTCTGTATTACTATTTGCATATATATGGGCATCCGCTTATTTGATTATGATCTCATCCTTCTCCACGCGTCCAAGCTTTCCCTTTCACAGTTTAGGACATGCTACAATCCGTGGTGTAACTCGTGTGTGTGTGTGTGTGTGTGTGTGTGTGTGTGTGTGTGTGTGTGTGTGTGTGTGTGTGTGTGTGTGTGTGTGTGTGTGTGTGTGTGTGTGTGTGTGTGTGTGTGTGTGTGTGTGTGTGTGTGTGTGTGAAAGGTAAATATGTGCGTGTTTATGTGTGTCATTTTATGCCTCTGCATCGGTGGTCTGTGTGCGCGTGCGTGTGTGAGCTGGCACACGTGTGTTTTTGTATGGATTACTGTGTGGGTGCATGTGTGTTTAAAGACTGTGTGTGTGCGTGTGTGTGCCTGTGTGTGTGGTTATTCTCTTGTGCCAGCACCTTTGTGCAATGAAAGGGTCTCCAAGCAGACACAAATGTGCACATCCATTCACACACCCTCCGCTGAGACGGTTATGCAAATAAAAGCGCTTTCCCCCCGCTTCACATGACTCCACTGCCAACCTGCGGCCCTCACTTATTTATTCAGCCCCTCCTTCCCGCCGCGTGTCACCGGAGTAGTACACTTCCATTAGCTCAAACGACAGGGTCATTTGCCCTACTCTAAACGTGCTTGTGCATCTACGGTCCCTCAGAAATGGAACGGACCGCGAGAGGCTGTGTGTGTGTGTGTGTGTGTGTTTGTGTGTGTGTGTGTGTGTGTGTGTGTGTGTAAGTGTGTGTGTGTGTGTGTGTGTGTGTGTGTGTGTGTGTGTGTGTGTGTGTGTGTGTGTGTGTGTTTGTTCTCACCTGCCCCTCCTCCACCCTCGTTGGATGAAATCAATGCGTGAGTGATTGGCGGTGTACTGGGATGATGGACACTCTGCGGTGGGGTCTCGTACAGACCGCGACCCCCTGCGCTGTAGGGCCTGTGAGGGTCGCCTCTGAGGATTCCTATCTCCAGAAGTATGCCCTCGAGGGAATGCCGCCACGCGTGTGTCCGACCAGCGCGGCAAAACAGACCCCTCTTCACCCGCTAGATTCATCTTCTCTCTTTCTCTCTCTCCGCTCTCTCTCTCTGCTTTCTCTCCATACCCCCTCTTTATCTTTCCATTTTCTCTCCCTCGTCCATTGCCTCTCTTTCATCGTCTCTCTGTCCTCCATACTTTCTTACACTTCTTTCTCCCCCTTATCCTCTCTCTTTCATGTTCTATCTCCCCAACCTCATTGTCCCCGTTTTCTTTTCTGTGTGCCTCTTATATTTTCTCAAAGACATTCTCTCTCTATGTTCTCTCCCTGTCTCCCGTGTCGTTTCCTAGATGAGGGCCCTATGCGCTCCTTATAGAGCTACATTGAAAACGGTCTGTGTTAATCAAGGGATCTCTGGTTGACGTAATCAGCGCGCCGCTGTTGGACAGTTCCACAATTATCGATGGAAAAAGCCTGTGTGAAACCACAATTAAACTACGATGTCATCATCCTCATTCTCTGGTCTAATTAGTTAATATTTGAGATTCATGCAAAATTAAGAGTCTTCCCCATCATCAGAGAAATGTGGAAGGGCAAGACAGGGATACTCAGTGTTCATGATGAGCAAGGAAATGACAAATGCACACAACACAACGCTAATATGGATTATACAGTATCTATGTTAAATAGAACCTGTGATAATGTATAATTATAATATATAATTTTCTGTGGCTGACTATGTAAGATGAGCTACATAACTCAATATTGTTCTATGGGAATGTGGGACTGGTTTCCTTCCTTCCTTGCTTCTTCCATGCTTCCTTCTTGTTCTATTTAATTCCAACCTTCTTTCCTCCCTTCCTTCCTCCCTCCACTAAATAAGTTTCCTATATCCAACCATAAACCTAAAGGTACATTTATGAAAAGTGTCTTCAGCCTGAGATCTGTTCACCGGTCGATCTTGTATTTGTTCAGATAATTATTCATATTAAATATATTTCTTCACAAGGCTGTACAGAGTGGCTTTAGCAGCACATGCATTGATAGTAAGTTAGATAGATAGATAGATAGATAGAGAGATAAATAAAGCTGTATTATTCCCTGGAGGGGAAATTACGTCCTTTGTTACAGCACAGCAGCAGTGGAAGACACATACAGTACAATCAAATAAAATAAACTGAGCAGTGCTCAGGAAAACAAAAATAGCCTAAAGTAAAGGCTAAAGTAAGGACAAACAGAGCAAACAGGGCAAACAGGACAAAAAGCATAAACAGTATAAAGGATAAGTGGCCCAGTGGCCTTATCATAGTGCTCGGAACTAGAGAAGACATGATCCACATCAGGCGGTGAAGGTGAGCGGTGGGAGTACACCGAGCGTTGCGTCGTACCCCCGGGGCTCAGCCCTCCTTCAGCCGAGGCAGCGGGTTCGACGGGTCGGGTATTTTTGGTCGGAGACGTCCCTTTGAGTTAATCAACTGTGAGCGGGGGCAGAGGACACAGAGCTGACCCGCCGTGTTTCAGACGTAACCCCAGGTCCTTTATCTCCTAACCCCATGTCCTGCGCTGCCTCGTGGCCCCTGTGTGTCTGGAAATGGCACCAGGCCACGTTACGTGAGCGTCTGTGGCCTCGCCGCTCTTCGTCGCTAAACCGTTGGCTTTGAGGCCGCCAGCGTCGAGCTAACCAACAGCTAACCAGTTGCGAACCAACAGCTGCTATGTGAATGGAAGGTAACCGTTTGTTGTTGCTAGCAACCTACAACGGTTTTCCTGAATAGCTCAAATTTGGGACTTACACTTTACAATGTATGATGCTTCTAAATCGTTGATCAGCTCCTAAACTGAGATGAGATTGGTCAGTTACATCAGGTTAGTTTGATGTGTTCGAGGGATGCCTGTTCTAAGGTGGTTTCCAGGGATTCCTGAAAAACACGGGTACGGCTTTAATGCAGGGGTACACCTCTTCATGTTATGACTTCCCGCTGCTGGAATCATGGCTACCAGCTGCAGTCTAACTCCATGAATTATCATTGCCACAGCTAGAATAACTCTAAGTATCTTGAAACGCTGATTTACTGTCATGTTATTTAGTAAGTCAATAAATAGTAGATAAATACATAACCCTGCTCAAAAACACAATTAGGATTGTCGATAAACTGCATGTGAAATGTTGATTTGCAGTCAGTGTTATTTGGTCAGTCAATAAAGCTACAAATCTCCTCATTGATTCATATCATTGATTACAAAATAATTGTTAAATCTACATAACCCTTCCCAAAAACTCAATACTGATGTAAATAAACTACTTTCATGGAACACTTTGCAAACCAATTAAAATTCTCTCAAATTAGTACAGTCGGTCAGGTTAAGATAACAACCTCCGCTATTCTGTATAACGGGGACACAGACAGACAGAAGACCGTCCACTCTATCTTCCCTGCGTCATGTTCTGTTTCTAATTGAGGAGGTTTGCGTTTGGTTAGGTTCATTTGCACAAAACATCGTGTCCATATTAAAAAGATCACTCGTTGCCAACCAGAAACTATAGATTGGTGTACAGACCCCCAGTCTACACACCCCCAGTGTAGAGAGTAGAGACTAGTGATCGACCGATATATCGGCGATATTTGTGTTTTTTAAGTGTATCGGCATCAGCCGATATTTTTTTCAGTATCGGCCGATTTATTTATTTATTTTAATTTTCTTTTGCCGTGATTTACAGACAGTTCAATAATTGTATATTTTTTTTTTATTGAGACATTGTAACATTTGTTATCATCATTGTGTCATTTTTATGATGTAAATTGAGGGAGGCTTAGCCTGGAAATCCAGACCAACATCTAGAAAGCTGTAGGGTCTGGCAACGAGTAATGAAAATGGCCCAACTCGAGGGGTGGTACCAAGCATGCATTTGAAATTATTGTCACTGAATAAAACACATTGGATAACACTATGACCAATCAGAAGAATACAAGGGGTGCCGTATCCAGACCAGTGGAGCTAACCAATAGATAAGACTCTTGCCGTATCCGGTCGGTAAAACAGCAACACTTTTGGCCCGCCTATATTGATACATCGATGTGATTATTGTTCTGGGCCAGGGGAGGCCCAGAATATACACAAGTATATTGCTCGTTCCCAGAGTGACTCGCTGAGCAAATTCAAATTGTGCTCTGGATTTCCAGGGTATTATCGGCTCCAAATATCGGCTCAAGAAAATCGGTATCGGCGTATCGGTTATCGGCTATGGCTGATGAAAAAATACAATATCGGTCGATCCCTAGTAGAGTCCCCAAGTGTAGAGACCCCCATTCTAGAGAGTAGAGACCCCCAGTGTAGAGACCCCAGTCTAGAGAGTAGAGACCCCCAGTGCAGAGACCCCAGTCTAGAGAGTAGAGACCCCCAGTGCAGAGACCCCCAGTGTAGAGACCCCCAGTGAGTGACCCTCAGTGTAGAGACCCCCAGTGTAGAGACCCCCAGTGAGTGACCCTCAGTGTAGAGACCCCCAGTGTAGAGACCCTCAGTGTAGAGACCCCCAGTGTAGAGACCCCCAGTGTAGAGACCCCCAGTGTACAGACCCCCAGTGTAGAGACCCCCAGTGTAGAGACCCCCAGTGTAGAGACCCCCAGTGAGTGACCCTCAGTGTAGAGACCCCCAGTGTAGAGACCCCCAGTGTAGAGACCCCCAGTGAGAGACCCTCAGTGTAGAGACCCCCAGTGTACAGACCCCCATTGTAGAGACCCCCAGTGAGAGACCCTCAGTGTAGAGACCCAGTATACCTCCGGTGGTCAACACCGAAAATGAACAAGCCACATTAGTAATCACGGTCAGGAAATGGAACTCCAGTTGACCAAGAAAGTGCTCTCCCCTTTCAAGCCTGTCCATGAAACATGGGTACCGATCCCCCATTTCAGAAGACAACTTCAAGTGCGGCAATGTTTTCGCCTCCTCCCCTTAGCAGGGCTGTCAAGAGTCCCTCATCATACTCTTGATGATGGTCCCTCATCCCTCAGAATAGTGGGAATAAAACTGCAGTGGCCCCCTACAGGCTCCCTGGATGACATGTATCTGATCTCAAAGCGATCATAAGGCGACCTCAAAGGGACCTCAAAGGGACCCCGAAGCAAAATGACGAAACCATTAACAACGGTTCAACAATAATATCCGCCGGCAGAAATTCACTTAGTAGAACTTTGTGTGTGTGTGTGTGTGTACAATCGCGAATGTAACAGTATGAATGAAACACCTGAGAGACAGTATCGCAGCTGCCTCACTTGGACGCTGTGCATCAACACTTTCTCACGAGACGAGGAAAAGGCACCCGGCTCCTCCTGACTGACTTGCAGGCTGCTGCGTCATCAGTGCGGTCGTGTTGGGATCACACAGGATAAACGCTGCTGCGTACGCTGCGTGTTCGCTCACGTGTGGCAGCAGACGGGCTGACATGACACGTATCACGTATGTAATACGTGCATGTTTTCCTGGGCTATTGATATCTGGATGAGGGTGGGGAGGCTCGCGGAGATGTGACGGTGAAGACTGCTGCTCTGAAGGAAGGCAACGCAATCAGTGGGGGATGCGTTTTGGGATGTGTGTGAGTGTATGTGTGTGTGTGTGTGTGTGTGTGTGTGTGTGTGTGTGTGTGTGTGTGTGTGTGTGTGTGTGTGTGTGTGTGTGTGTGTGTGTGTGTGTGTGTGTGTGTGTGTGTGTGTGTGTGTGTCTGTGTGTGTTGGTGTGGGTCTTAAGTGTGTGTATATGGTTGTGAGCGTATGTGTTTTTGTTTTTGTTTGTGTACTTGTGAACATGTATGTATATCTGTGCATATGGATGTGTGTTCTTGCATGCATGTGTATGTGTGTGTTTGTGTGTGTATATTCAATTGGAGAGGGGAGGAAAAGTCCTCCTCTGAGTGGGTGTGACTAGCTAAGGGATCTGGATCCCGCCTTTGTCTGTTCATAGCGCATGGCTGCGCTATGAACCAATAAGCAGGAGCCCTGGCTGTGGAGCAGCCTGGAGGGAGGGGTTATCCCCTCCGAGAACCGACAAACCCGCTCAGCCGTATGCCTCATTTCCACCGAGCGGTGCGCTACTGTTCGTTGCGGTACAGTCAGCTCTGTTTGGTTATAATGGCGTTTCCGTAGCCCGCGGCCGAGCTGCAGCGCCCGTGGCAGAGCCCGGTGCTGAGAAGGCCTTATTTGACTAATTGGCTTTGCATCCTTTCCTCTGCCCTTGTAGTCCAAGACATGCTGCCCACCAGCTTTCAAAGTACAATGCTGCCACTGGTGGATTTGTATCAATTCACATAATTATCCCTCCCTGCTATTTTGTAGTTCCCAAAAATACCCTGAAACCAACTTGAGAGTGTGTATGTGTCTGTATATCAATGTGTGTGAATATGTGTGTGCATGCATGTGTGTCTGTGCATGTCACTGTGTGTGTGTGTATGTGTGTGTGTGTGTGTGTGTGTGTGTGTGTGTGTGTGTGTGTGTGTGTGTGTGTGTGTGTGTGTGTGTGTGTGTGTGTGTGTGTGTGTGTGTGTGTGTGTGCATGTGCCCCTTTGAGAGTGTAATCAATGCGGTGACATTGAAGTTGAGCCATCCTTAAGGCCCTGTTGCATTAGCATCTCATGAATAGATGTGAGGGTGCAGTAGACTCGGACAGTGCATGGGATAGTTGTCCAGGGCCTGTGTAAATAGTGTGTCAGTTGGTAAGTGGGAGAGTAAGTGGTTAGTTTCTTGCAGGTTCCCTTGATTATATAACATTACTAATTTGTTCACTGTGTCATCGTCATTTGACTGAACATAATTCATCCAAAACTTTGTACGTTTTATGTACAGCCTCATTATATGATTATGCGATAACGATCAAACCCTCCAGTTGAGACTCTTACAGCCCAGCCCAACTGACTTCAGCCCTTCCATCTCTTCAGGTACATGGCCATCATCCACCCACTGAAGCCGCGCCTCTCCGCCACGGCCACCAAGGTGGTGATAGTGTGTATCTGGGGGCTGGCGGTGGTGCTGGCCTTCCCCAACTGCTTCTACGCCACCATCAGAAGGTACCCTCGCAGGACGAGCTGCTACGTGAACTGGCCGCGCGGCAACCAGGACTCCTTCATGTGAGACCACGTCTTCCTGCTTCCTACCTCCTCTCAGAAATATGGGGATCCTTGTTGGTACTCTGGTACCAGGGGGCTGCATAGGGCTGGGGATGGGGGCTCCACTCCCAGTCAGAACGGGACTGGGCCTGGGCTGAACCCCAAGAATGTCCTCATTCTACCCGTTGAATAACGCCTACCTTCTCCTTAAAGAGTTTATAAATTCACTTTGAGTCCCTTTGGGGGATACAGAACTAAATTAAAAATTAGCCATTAGTAGTAAGCATTAAATAGAAGGGACAGGATTAATAGGCCTTTGTATATTTAGTTTGTTTTAAGGTAAGGATAAGTGTTCTGGGCTGTTTCAAATAAATAAATGTAATGTTATGTAATGTAATGTGTTCAAAATCCTTGTTTCGAAAAGATGTTTTATTAATAATAAGAGTGCTACATTAAACAACAAACAAACACTCTCTAACTGTGTTACAGTTAGAGACATGCATTGATTGACCATAGCACCCACCCCCCCCCCCCCCCCCCCCCCCCCCCCTGACAGGTACCACATCATCGTGGCCATACTGGTGTATTTGCTGCCCCTAGTGGTGATGGGCATCACCTACACCATCGTGGGGGTCACACTGTGGGGAGGAGAGATCCCAGGGAACTCCTCTGATAACTACCATGGACAGTTGAAGGCCAAAAGAAAGGTACGGTGGAACCATGGATGGATATGAACATGAACATGTTGTTGTGCCGGAGGAGCAGAGGACCCCTGAGCTGGATATAGTGTCGCTGTGTGTTTTCGCTTCTGATAGAACTCAAATCCTCGATGTGAAAAAGCCTCTCTTGTGAGTGGAGCTTATGCAGAGAATCAGCATAGCGACAAAACAAAACAACCTACCAAGTATAAAATATCAATCAACCATCTAGCGATTGAATTAGTGCGAGTTAAGGTGTGGGCGTGATGCCACGCTGATGGGCATCAGGGGATAAATGTGGCACGCTAATTCACTCCTACACAGAAATTGGCCAAAGAATCCGCCTTTGATTCCAGAAACAGTCGTAATTGGGAGCCCATGAAACAAAGAGCCCTCGCTGACTCGGTGGTGGGGCGGGCCCATGGATGCTGTTAGGCTGAGCCTCTGGCACAAGCCATCCTGGAGGACGGCTGGAGGCTTCCTAGTTCCCTGATAAATCCACTCTGTTATTTGTTATTGTTGCGTACAAAGTGCTGGCGACAGACCCCCCTGCTGCTACAAATGACCATGAGGCCGTGTTCATGGTCATTCGTTTTAAGTCGCTGGCTTCCTGGGCCCTTGTGCTCAGCAGCTCATCTTGGCTTGTTTAAAACCCTGGTTAATATTTATGGTCACATTCAAGTGTGAACTACGTTCAGTGTTTTGTGAAACACTGCAGTTGTTGATAGGAACTACATTCAGTGTTTGTTTATTAATACGGTGCCGTTGGGTATGGGAACTACATTCAGTGTTTGTTTATTAATACGGTGCCGTTGGGGATAGGAACTACATTCAGTGTTTACATATTAACACGGGTAATGGTAGTGGGAACGACATTATAAATTATATTTCCACTTTCCTGAAATTGGAATTCGTCCCTATTTCATATCGTGTGATTACAAACAACGAAAAACATTAGGAAGTGTTGAATCCATTAGTGTATAAACATTATGAAGCACTGTCACGATTTCAGAAGAAACCTCCATCCCAAAATGTTACTATATTCATCACTTTTAACACTGTATCATACCAATTCCCCTGTGGTTCCTGACCGGTCTTTGCCTTTATGAGGGCAAGACATGAATGTGTTAGTTCATAACTACTGAATCTCTGATCTTCTTATCCTGACAACGTGTGACTCTGCTCATGGCGTCTTGTCAAAGTGCTCCCATAGCTGTTGAGCGAACCGTTCTGTAAATTACAGACGTTGATCGATGGCTGAGGCGCGGATTCATCGCTATTGCAGGTTTTTCCCTCCAATCAAATAGCTTTTCCCTACGAGGGGTGGAGTTCCTTATTTACAATGTTATTTACAAATTTCTCTGTTCCTTGGGGGCGGGTTTTTTATATCAATGTTAATTCAAGTGGTGTTATTACAAAAGTGTGCGTGTTTTATTGTGTGTGTGTGTGTGTGTGTGTGTGTGTGTGTGTGTGTCTGTGTGTGTGTGTATGTGTATGTGTGTGTGTGTGTGTGTGTGTGTGTGTGTGTGTGTGTGTGTGTGTGTGTGTGTGTGTGTGCGCGCGCGCGCGTGTGTGTGTGTGTGTGTGTGTGTGTGTGTGTGTGTGTGTGTGTGTGTGTGTGTGTGTGAGTGTGTGTGTGTGTGTGTGTGTGTGTGTGTGTGTGTGTGTGTGTGTGTGTGTGTGCATCTGTTTCTATATGTGTATTTACAGTGGTATCCTTGTTTTGCTACATGGTTTGATGTCTCAGGGCATAAGAACAATTGGGTTGTTCTTGAACCAATTACACCTGACAGATGTTGCTTGCTCATAATAAATACAATACTATACGATGCACTGTTGGTAGGGTCGCGGGGGAAAACATTTATCATCGGGGACACAAGTAATTCAGAATGCCTTTGGGGGCCGAGAAAATTCTGGCATGTCGTAGCCATTCAATTATAATAAACTAAATATATTGCTCACTTAAATTATTGATAATTTGGAATTAAAAATCAAAACATTCATTTTAATAAAATCCTTAAAAATATTTTTTGATACCTATCTATATCTGTACTAAGTGCACTGAAAATGAATATGAGCATCGGAGTGCATTCAGACATGCACATTTGTTTATGTAGCCATGACAACACACCCATACAAAATATATGGTCAGTGGGAAGAGCTTAACTAATCATATGGCTTTGCTGGCGATTTCTGAGAAAAAAAAAAAGGCTATCCGGGCCAAGACTACTTCACCCATGTGACATTTAATTACAATTTTTCTTCGTATGTTTCCGGTCCAGATGCCATTTCTGCTAATCTCTATTAGAATTTCAAAAGAAGATATCAAAGCTAATCAAAAGCTACATCAGCGTGAGCCGTGACCGATGGGTTACGAGATGGTTGCTCTCTGCAGGGACTGTTTACCTGCATTCAACAGAAGTCTGCCCAAAAATGATCGATCAATAATACTCTGAGTCGGACTACAAACAGACTAAACTAAGCCAGAGCGCTGCCGATACCAAAACCTTGTTGCCTCCAGATTCTTCATTTGATTCAAATGTATATATCTGCTTATAGAGGTTAAGACTAAACATGTTGCTACAATACAGGGGGCGGAGGGAATCTAATATCAAATAAGTATTAATCAATATCATATATTGATTAACATCATGTTGGGATCATCCTGCTGAAATGCTCTATTTGAGTTTGGTTTTTCACCGAGATTTTAACAATTGTAAAAAGGCAAATTTGAAGATTCACAGCTACCCAGTGTCACTTTCGTAAGCTGAAAGTGGAAGCTCACCTTCAGGTTCATCTGACTTGAACAGACGGATTAAGTGCAAGAGTGAAAAAGACAAACTCATGTGTTTGAATGCAGCCGAAGCCAGTGGAAGCACTGTACTATACATTTACTTGTTTGTTTTTGGTCTTATTCATAGTGAAACACGTGGATTGGAAAACATTTCCTCAGGGCTTTGTCGCTGAATTGCTCTCACCTTGTACTCCATTCACACCTTTTCAGGAGGACTGTTATTTTCAGTGCAGTAGAGCTACATGAAAGTGGGAAGCGTTTTTTTTGTATTGTCACATCAGTTTCAGTTTCATCCAAAATCACATCTTCTGATAAATGTCAATGAAGATAATCAAGCTCTGATCATTGCAGGCTTGATTAGCCTCCTGCTTCTGTTGACTCAAAGTGTCCCCTGATAATCTTACGACGAGGGGAATGAAATTAAATCTACCACTCATCACTAATCCTGGATCATTGATCATTGACTTCAAATGTATGTGTGTATGTGTGCGTATGTGAGTGTGTCTGTTTGCGTGTGTGTGTTTGTTTTGATGTGTTTGTGTGTGTCTGTGTCTATGTGTGTGTGTGTGTGTGTCTATGTGTGTATGTTTGTATGTATGTGTGTGTGTGTGTGTGTGTGTGTGTGTGTGTGTGTGTGTGTGTGTGTGTGTGTGTGTGTGTGTGTGTGTGTGTGTGTGTGTGTGTGTGTGTGTGTGTTTGTGTCCGTGTGTGAATGGCTGTGAAAATGGGGCTGATCTTGAATAGACGGCAGTCAAAGCGTATGACATGGCTAGCTGAACACATGGCGGACAGGAAGGACAGTGCTCATCACATTATCCCAGCCCAATTACTTTCCTTTTTGATATTGAAAGCATCAGCAGGGATTTTCCAATACAAATCTTTAGTGCCGTTTTTCCCTTCAAATCATTTATTGAGATTGCTTTTAAAACTCTGAGCTTAGAAGTAATCATTCATCTGTCTTCAACTTGCAATGATTTCTTTGGTAATATATTATTTAAGATATTTAATATATTTCTTGGATACTGATGCAAGGCAGAATATTCGTCTTAGAATATAATTTTGCCTTAACTTCAAACCGAAACAACTGGAGTACCTACCCACTGATGAACCGAATGAAAAGAGACTACACCACACAGCGTTCCCTCCCTGGCCTGACCCATCAGGTCTAAGCTGTCACCAGCGCTCAGCTCACAGCCTCACAGAGTTCAACGATCCTCCCCGCGCTCAGAGACACTTCTCTCTCTCACAGCCCCAGGAGAAGGTCAACAGTCTCCTTCTTCCTCGAAGCAGAAAAAACCAACATCTTCGGTTCTGAGTGTAGCCCTGTCAACGTATCCCTCCTGTCCGCTTGTCGCAGGGGGAACAGGTCCTCTGTGGGAGGGCTCGGTCACCATAGGGGGCCACGGTGGGTGTGGGGGTAGCAGCGGGCGTGTTCATGTATAGATAGCATGTTCTTCACATGTTTGGGACCTCCTGGGGTGTAGCGCATGCTGCTCTACCCTCAGGTGGTTGAGCTTTACACCCCCACACAAGCTGTGAGGGAGGAACCAGGGTTCGTCAAGAAGAAAATAATTAAGGGCTTTTCTTTTGGAGTAGGTTACGGAGTTCGTCAAATAAACACACAACATTCGCAGTCCTGGTTCTACTGCGAATAGGGTTATAGGGCGATAGGAAAAGGGTAGTAAGTTGATAGAAATAGGGTAGTAGGGTGGTATGAATAGGCTAGTAGGTTGGTAGGAATAGGGTAGGAGGTTGGTAGGAATAGGACAGTAGGGTGTTAGGGTTAGGAGTAGGGTGGTAGGAATAGGGTAGTAGGATTGTAGGAATAGGGTAGTAGGGGGGTAAGAATAAAGTAGTAGGGTGATAGAAATAGGGTAGGAGGGTAGTAGGAATAGGGTAGGAGGGGTGTACGAATAGGTTAGGAGGGGGGTATGAATAGGGTAGTCGGGTGGTAGGAATAGGGTAGTAGGGTGGTAGGAATAGGGTAGTAGGGTGGTAGGAATAGGGTGGTAGGGTGGTAGGAATAGGGTGGTAGGGTGGTTGGAATAGAGTAGTAGGTGAATAGGGTGGTAGGGTGGTGGGAATAGGGTAGGAGGGTGGCAGGAGGAATTTGGTTCTACGGTAGTACCGAATTCTACTGGGTTCTGGGTTTGAAGCCACATTTGTGTAGGTAGTAGTCTGTAGGGGCCCTGTAGCCTAACCCCTATCTGCTCCTTAACGGTGTGACAGTTCCGCAGAACAATTAAGGTTTTTATGCATTTACAATTGTCACATACCCTCGACTGGTTGCACCCATTTCTAAATGTATCCAAGTAGAGATTGCCTGGCTACAGTACTGACCCGCATTATCCCTTTCAACTGTTTCTCGGAGCAGACGTTCTCCCATCTTTAGGCTAAGAGCATCAACAGAGGCTGTCATTCTTGCGTCGTTGAATTCCCACCGGAGGCTAATTAATCCTGGAAGGACTCATTGACATTTTAATGAGAGGCTCCACACTGTAGAGCCAATGGGTGAAGCATATTAGGCATATAACTCATTATAACACCAAGGTTCGTGGTGCAGAGCATATACAACGTCACTCATTATAAAGCCCATACACAATGACGGTACTAAAAAAGTAACACTTTTCTTCCTAGAACTTTCCCCGAAAACATTTTCTTTTGTGTTTGACTTCTCGCTGAAAAAGTGGCTTCACCGACACTTCAACAGACCCAAACCTAACCATTACCTTAACCCTTGAACCTTACCATAACTCTAATCCTAACCATAATCTTAACCCGTAAACCTTACCATATCCCTAACCCTTACCTTAACCTTAACCCCAACCATATCCTTAACCCTTGCCATAACATTAACTCATACACCTTACCATAACTGGGGTGATTGGCTAGTGTAAAGCCAAATCAGCTGGACCAGGAGAGGTGAGGTCCAGCTGATTCGGCCTTAATCTCATGAGGTCCAGCTCCACCTCTAGAGAGGTGGAGCTGTGCTAGCTCCAACCATTGGGCTCTGCAGTGAGGACCCCAGCAGGTGGAGGTGGAATAAATAGAAGCCTATAGCAGCACGCCTGCGGTGCGGAAGAGGTGATTCATCAACACAGGGGCGGAATCTGAACCGCTTGAGCTTACCCTTGTGTACAAAAAACCCTTCTCTGTCTTTGGGGGGATTTCATCCACCAAATTGAAGAATATCAACAGCAGAAACATGACATCTTCAACCTAGCTAGATGCTACTGTGCTTCACTGAGCCCCTAAGAGACCAGGACACAGGTAGATAAGGTACAAACTCTGTTGTGTATTGATCAATGCACCACATGCGTGCATCCTCACCCAGCTCTAATCAGCACGCCTCGGGCAATTTGAGGCTGCTTCAACCAGCCATCAAAACACCCACTTTCTCAGCGAGATACCAGGACACAGGTAGATGATGTAGAAAAAAGTTTATTTGAGGGTTGGTGAGATGTTAGAAGGTGAGCAGATGTTCCTTGCTGACATTTCAGAGTAATTCATGAGTGTGTTGTGATGGCTGTGTTAATCAGTGTGCATTGATAGGTCAATGCAGCCTCGCACATCTCCCTTCAGGGTCTAATATGCACGGGCCAAGTGAGGCTGCTTCAACCAGACATCAAACACGCATTCTCAGCGAGATTGTGAAGATGGTATGTTTCCTTTGTTGCCATTTTTTCCTTATTTCTCTACTTTCTTTGTTCAGTGTCGCGGTTTCTCCCCTTTGAATTGTACAGGGAGTGATCTCATCTTAGGGACGAAAATTAAGAAGGAATCCGTAGAAAGGCACTCTAAAGTGTGTTCGCACAACGGATGCTATCCCAGTGTTGGTCGTACCACCCCTGGGGTGACCCAATAACCCCCTGCTGTGCGAGTTCCACTCTTCACGGCAGGAGGCGGTCCGCAAACACAGGATATACATGAAGAGAATGGTCAAAGCCAAGTCTGTCACCAGGTCTCTCTCTCTCCGTCTGTTTCACTCGATCTGTCTCCTTCTCTTTCTGAATGTCTGACTGTTTATCTCTGTGTCTCTCTCAATCTCTCTTTGTCTGTTGGTCTCTCTGTCTGTCTGTCTGTCTGTCTATTTGTCTATCTCTGTCCCTATCTCTCTGTCTGTCTCTGTCACGCTCTGTCTGTCTATTTGTCTGTCTATCTGTCTGTCTGACACTGTCTCTCTATATCAGTCTGTCTGTCCGTCTCTTTCTCTGCGTCTCTGATTCTCTCTCTCTCTCTCTACCTATATATATATATATATATATATATATATATATATATATATATATATATATATATATACATACACATATACACAAGCATATCTCTACTAGGAGAGAAATGAAAACCAACGTTTGATGTAGAGTGATGAAACCCTCTACGTGCAAACTCTGTCTCTCTCAGTCTCTTAGTCTCTCTCTCTCTCTCTCTCTCTCTCTCTCTCTCTCTCTCTCTCTCTCTCTCTCTCTCTCTCTCGCCCGCCCTCTCTCTGATGAGACACGATGAGCACAATGGCATGGAGGCTCGGGCATGGGGGTGGTGCCTTGAGGGATTGAGGAGAGTGTTCCTGTTGAAGGGCCCCGCCATAGATTGCCCTGCCAGTGTGGAGAGGCTGGACAAACCCAGCATGCAAACCTCTCTCTATACAAATTTCAACAGATATTTCTGTTGAAATGTCTTTACTTTTCATCGTATGAGTTGG
Source organism: Gadus morhua (assembly GCF_902167405.1). NCBI lineage: Eukaryota > Metazoa > Chordata > Actinopteri > Gadiformes > Gadidae > Gadus > Gadus morhua. The sequence continues at coordinate 9,753,618 of NC_044050.1, forward strand.
ACTGGAGTCAAATAGATGAGTCAGACTGTAGAGTTTCTGAAGGCTTCATAATAATATTTACCCATTTTGCAGTTGCTTTTACACAGAGTGAGTTAAAAGTGATGCAGGGAACCATCGCAGCATATCATCTAAATACCTTTTTGGGGTACTGTTTATACCAAAAGCATGCAATTTAAATGAAAGTAAAACAATTCAAAGTAAAAAAAAATTGCCAGAATTCAGAGTAAATTCATGTCAATCAGTGATTTGGATGAGAAGATGCATGTATATTATTATAGACCTCTGAAGAATAAGTCCCGCCTCCGAGGCTCTTGGTTCCATGTTTAAATGTCTATGGAAAATAACATGGGGGTTTTGAATGATCGTACGTGACAAACTCTGTAGGTGGTGAAGAAGAAAAAGCTGCTCAGGTTTTGAACTACACACTTTATCCATCCACTTTCCACTTGGGTTTTGGATTGTCGTTGCCGTTAAAGTAGTTAACTATTTTGAAGAAGCATTATGCTAACGCGGATCTGCACCGACTTAGGACGTCACGACTCTCCCAGTCAAGGTTGTATAGCAACGGCAATGTTTCATAGTTTGTCTTCACCGAAATGGCACCAGAGCCCGCCTACGGAGGAGGTGGCACCAACGCTGCTCGTCCATTCATGCGTGAAATGACAATCACGTTAGGTTGTGAATGGTTGCGAGCAACTCCCGCCTCCCTTACAAGTATGACGTATGAAGTCTGTGCAGATCAGAACTAGCTCCCAGTTAGCATTAATAATAGTTAACTACTTTAACGGCACCGACAATCCAAAACCCAAGTGGAATCTAGATGGAAAAAGTGTGTAGTTCAGACCTGAGCAGCTTTTACTAATTTGCCACCTACAGAGTTCGTCACGTCAATTGTTCAAAACCCCCATGTTATTTTCAATAGACATTTAAACATGGAGCCAAGCAAAGGGAACCAAGAGCCTCGGAGGCATACGGAAGAGGATTATGGCCACACATAAAAAAATAATTAAATTCTGACTTTATTCTCAGAATTCTGACTTTAATCTCAGAATTCTGAGATTAATGTCAGAATTCTGACTTTAATCTCAGAATTCAGATTTTAAACTTTAAAAAAGAAGAAGCCATTTCGTTAACGGAAGACCAAAAGGTGAGTGAAACTGGAACATGTGTTGTTTTGGTGCAAGTGCTCCCACAGAGTTTGGTCCTTACAGGTACCTGTAGAATTCTGACTTTTTTCTCAGAATTCTGAGATGAAAGTCAGAATTCTGAGATGAATGTCATACTTCTTAGTTAAAAGTCAGAATTCTGACATGAATCTCAGAATTCTGAGAAAAAAAATCAGAATTCTGACTTTAAAGTCAGAATTCTAACTTTAATCCCAGAATTCGGATTTTTTTCTGACTTTAAAGGCAGAACTACGGGTACCTGTAAGGACTAACCTCTGAGAATTCTGACTTTAAAGTCAGAATTCTGAGATTGAAATCAGAATTCTGACTTGAGAGTCAGAACTACGGGTACCTGTAAGGACTAACCTCTGAGAATTCTGACTTTAAAGTCAGAATTCTGACTTTAAAGTCAGAATTCTGAGATTAAAATCAGAACTATTTTTTTTTTTCTTATGTGTGGCCCTAATCCTCTTCCGTAGAGGCCAGACTTACTCTTCAGAGGTCTATTATTATTATTCATAGTCCAGAATAGAAGAAAGGCAATACTACTGCACATTCATACCCAGTGCATAGGCTTGTCAGTTAGAAGGAGTCTGCCTCAGATGTTGTTAGAGGATAGTATAAACTGAACTTCACATAGAATATGTTCTGTTTATACATAATATGAGTAGCACGGAATGCGGCCCTCCAAATATGGCAGCATAACGCACCGAAACCACCAAAGGGACCGCAAATACTTCACGTTGTCCGGAGTATGTGGCGGCAGTGGGATACACAATTTGTGATTGTCTTAAACAAAGAATCTGTTTCCAAAGCTTTTATTCCTCCAGATTGGAGCCACCGAAAACCAGGCCTGTAACAAGGTTGGCACGTCATCAGTAAAAGCCCTGACAAAATAATCTTTATCCCATCACACTTTCAAATATGACATCCATCAACGAATAAAGCAGTTCAGCAAGAGGTTACAACTGGAGAATAGTTTAACGTGGTTAAACTAAACTCGGAAACATGTCTGTCTTTCCTCCAGCCCCACAGCCACATCCTGGTGAGGTCTCTGCAACACGTTCACGCACACACACACACACACACACACACACACACACACACACACATGAGTGTAGGCCCACTCGCAGACGCATGCATACCCACACACACAGAGAAACACACACACACACACACACACGGACAGACACCCGCATACACACATATGGGCGCTTGCAAGCCCTTCAGTGCACGCACGGGCGAATGCACGCACACTCGCACACACACATGCACATGCACACTCTCACAAATGTACATAAATCACACAACCTTAACTCACAGCTCTCCTAACACACAGTCAGGAGAGCTGTGGAAATCCCAGACGCTTCTAGGAAGTATTTATGGTCCTCCGGAGGAGAGAAGAGCAGATTGTTCTGCAGCTCTGGACACCGTCCACCTCAGTGCGGGTAGCTCCGCCACACAGATGCTCCACTCTGGGCAGTGGCCATGCCGCCCAGAGAAATCCCCGGCTCCACCCAGCTAGCTGACGGTTAAGGTGTCCCTGAACAAAACACCTAACCCTCATTGCGTCAGACGAGTTGCATGTCGCCTTGCAGGGTTGACTCCGCTGTTGGTGTTTGAATGTGTGTATGAATGGCTGTAAGACGCTCTGGAGCTCCCTCCCCCACGACATCAGAGACTCAGAGTCCCTCCAAGTCTTCCAATCCTGCCTCAAGACCCATCTTTTGTCTTCTGCCTTCTCTTTGTGTTTTGATTTCAGCTTATCTTCGGTCTGAATGTGATTTTGCATCTTGTCTAGACATTTTATTTTAGATTTTTTTAAGATAATAGACTAATTAACAAAGTAAGTGGCCTTTTTAACGTAAACATCTCTCATCGTCATCCGCTAATCCGTGGTCGGGTCGCGGGGGGAGCAGCTCAAGCAGGGGGCCCCAGACTTCCCTTTCCCGGGCCACATTGACCAGCTCTGATGGGGGGATCCCGAGGCATTCCCAGACCAGTGTTGAGATATAATCTCTCCACATAGTCCTGGGTCTTCCCCGAGGTCTCCTCCCCACTGGACGTGCCTGAAACACCTCCCAAGGGAGGCGCCCAGTGGGCATCCTTGCCAGATGCCCGAACCACCTCAGCTGACTCCTTTCTAAGTAAAGGAGCAGCGGCTCTAATCCGAGTTCCTCACGGATGGCTGAGCTTCTCACCCTAGCCCTAAGGGAGACGCCAGCCACCCTTCTGAGAAAACTCGTCTCGGCCGCTTGTACCCGCGATCTCGTCCTTTCGGTCATCACCCAACCCTCATGACCATAGGTGAGGATAGGAACGAAGAGCGACCGGTAGATCGAGAGCTTTGCCTTGCAGCTCAGCTCTCTTTTCGTAACAACGGTGCGGTAAAGCGAACGCAATACCGCCCCCGCTGCTTCGATTCTCCGGCCAATCTCACGCTCCATAGTACCCTCACTCGCGAACAAGACCCCGAGGTACTTGAACTCCTTCACTTGGGCTAAGGACTCATTTCCTACCCGGAGTAAGCAATCCACCGGTTTCCTGCTAAGAGTCATGGCCTCAGATTTAGCGGTGCTGATCCTCATCCCAGCCGCTTCACACTCGGCCGCCAGCCGATCCAGTGAGTGCTGAAGGTCACAGGCCGATGATCCAATGAGGACCACATCATCTGCAAAAAGCAGTGACGAGATCCTCAGATCACCGAACTGCAACCCCTCCCCACCACGACTACGCCTCGATATCCTGTCCATGTATATCACAAACAGGATTGGTGACAAGGCGCGGCCCTGGCGGAGACCAGCACCCACTGAGAACGAAACTGACTGGCTGCCGAGGACACAAACACAGCTCTCGCTTTGGGAGTACAGTGATTAGCGAGAGCTGTGTTCGCGTACGTTAACATATTCACAAATATTTATTGACTTTGGTCATAGTTGCCCAGATATTAAAAAAATAAAAAAAACATGCATTGTATTAAACAGTTAGTGCCTTGAAAATCTTTTACACGGTTTGAAATGGCAGATTAGCTTGTTCTTTCTTTATCCATCTTTTGGTAAACATTTTTTATGGAACAATTCACACCTTGTTCCGGCAGCAAATGTTGTGGTTTCATCTAGGTGGGGCACCATCAGGTTATCTGTGTGTCGCTTGAACAAATTCAATTCGTAATCTGCATCCGGCAGTGATAAATGAAATAGTAAAGTAAATAATAACAGATCTGCCTTATGGGGTTTACTTTGACATGCGGCATTCAACCGTCTAACCGTATAATTCAACCGTCTGTCTCAATCTATCTCTACCTATATCCATATATCTCCTTGATTCTAATTCTGTCTCCCCATCTCAATCTATCATAACTATATCCTATCTCCCTCTGTCTCCTTCTATCTCCCTCTATCTCCCTCTATCTCCATCTATCACAACTATATCATTCTATCTCCCTCTCTATCCTTCTTCCTCCTTCCATCTCCCTTTATCTCCTTCTATCTCCCTCTTTCTCCTTCTTCTCCTTCTATCTCCCTCTACCTCCTTCTACCTCCCTCTATCTCCCTTTATCTTCTTTCTCCCTCTATCTCCCTTTATCTCCCTCTATCTTCTATCTCATTCTATCTCCCTCTTTCTCCGTTATCTCCCTCTATCTCCCTCCATCTCCTTCTATCTCCTATCTCCCTCTAACTCACATCCCCCTCTATCTCCATGTATCTCCTTCTCTCTCTCTTTGTCTCCTTCTATTCCCCTCTATCTCCCATCGCCATCCATTTCATATCTCCATCTCTCTCCTCTGCAGGTGGTGAAGATGATGATCATCGTGGTGCTGACCTTTGCCCTCTGCTGGTTGCCCTACCACATGTACTTTGTGGTGACGGGGGTGTTCAAGTCGCTGACCCGCTGGAAGCACATCCAGCAGGTGTACCTGGCCGTGATGTGGCTGGCCATGAGCTCCACCATGTACAACCCCATCATCTACTGCTGCCTCAACAGCAGGTGGGCACACATATACACACACACACATACACACAGACACATGAGCGTACATGCACGCATGAATACACACACCTTTTAATGCATGCACACACTCAGACAACCACACACGCACTCACTTTGGAGAACTCAAAGTTGTAGTTGTTATAGTTTAACAATAATATTATATTATATCATGCAATATCGATTTAATTGTCTATGGGTGTTCAGATGAAAGGCAGGACAACTTGATGATGTTGCAACTCTAATGGAAGGTCTGAGTGCATTTACGCATTAATCGAAGGACATTATCTCTAGTGGCAACGGTTAATACAAGTGTTCTGTATACAACAAGTGACTGAATGGTGTAATTCCAAAACACTTTACACAAGGGCATGCATTGTAACTAATGAAGAGGATATGCTAATGTTGACTAGATGCCATTTTCAAAGCTAGTCATTGTTGCTACAGAGGACATTTATATTTGAACTAGCGGCCATTTTACATAAATGGCCGCTAGTAACTGTAACTGCTGCAAAGGACATGCTAATTATGTTAAAAAAAATTACGCCCATGTCAATAATATAATATATATAATAATAATAATAATGCATTATAAACATACCTGTCGTGCATTATGTTCTGCTTATAGCACTTAATAATTACAATCACATGTTCATAATGCTTTAGCCATTAACATTAATTATAGGGTTAGGGTTAGGGTAACCTAACCTAACCCATTATGCAAAATAATCGCTGTTATAGTTTTCACTTACTCAAAGTCCCAAATGACCAAGTAAATTATTATCACATTTCAACCTTATAAAAGTACAATAATAAAAGTCATTATGAATGCATTATAATGTCTTATGATTGACTTTGTTACGAAGCATCATGAGTATTAACAAGTGCTTATAATTATAATCACACAGTGCTATAAACAGATTAAAACAAATTGTAAGTATTTTTGTAATTCATCATAGACATCATGAATTATTACAGAAAGAGTTTCCCTAATTCTCCCCAATCGGAATCTTAATCGCTTGTAATCTGCTTCCTGTCCCTTGTCCGCCCTCGAACTCCCCTCCCCTCCCGTCCCCTCCCCTCCCCTCCCGTCCCCTCCCGTCCCCTCCCGTCCCGTCCCGTCCCGTCCCGTCCCGTCCCCTCCCGTCCCCTCCCATCCCGTCCTGTCCCGTCCCGGCTGTCCCTGTCCCATCCCCTCCCGTCCCCTCCCATCCCGTCCTGTCCCGTCCCGGCTGTCCCTGTCCCTGTCCCGTCCCCTCCCGTCCTGTCCCGTCCCGTCCCATCCCGTCCCCTCCCCTCCGGTCCCCTCCCGTCCCGTCCCGTCCCGTCCCGTCCCATCCCGTCCCCTCCCGTCCCCTCCGGTCCCGTCCCGTCCCGTCCCGTCCCCTCCGGTCCCCTCCCGTCCCCTCCCCTCCCGTCCCATCCCGTCCCCTCCCCTCCCGTCCCCTCCCGTCCCGTCCCGTCCCGTCCCCTCCGGTCCCCTCCCGTCCCCTCCCGTCCCGTCCCGTCCCCTCCCGTCCCGTCCCGTCCCGTCCCGTCCCGTCCCCTCCCGTCCCGTCCCGTCCCGTCCCGTCCCGTCCCGTCCCGTCCCGTCCCGTCCCGACCCCCCCACCCCCCAGGTTCCGGGCGGGCTTCAAGCGTGCGTTCCGCTGGTGTCCGTTCATCAAGGTGTCCAGCTACGACGAGCTGGAGCTGCGGACCACTCGGCTGCACCCTGCGCGCCAGAGCAGCATGTACACGCTGTCGCGCATGGACACCAGCGTCATGGTGACCTCCGACCCCGCCGACGCTGACGGTGCCACCACCACCACCGCCGCCCCCAGGAAGCCACAGCCGCTCGCCGCCCGGAAGAAGAGCTACGTCACCGCGCGGCACGCCGACATCGGCGGGGTCGGCGACACAAATGGCGGCAGCACCAACGGCGGCGGGGCTGGCGAAGGCATGAAACCCAAGGAGTTCTCCTAAGCGGCAGGATTTTTTTTTTTTCTTAATTTGGGGTGATGGAGTGTGTGTGGGTGATGACTGGTTTAAGCGGCCTCACCTGGCCTGCGTCACACTGATTTGGCGCTAGTTGAGGCTGCACACCTGTGGCGCATTTAGCCATCAATGTGCATCCACAAGTTGAACCAGCCATCACCGCACACACTCTGGGGAAGGATCTCCCGCACGGCAGCGCGTTCCTCCCCTCCTGCTGTGTGTCATTACATTCAACTCTGACTATAAAACCGGTTCCAGCATCACCATCCTGCTACCTTGTTATGGTTGAGCCCTGTGGCTGGAGAGCGGCGTGTGGCTAGCCCAGTGCATAAAAGGAGTGTGGATTGTGGCAGCCACCCAGGCGGCTTGTAGCCTGGACATAGCTGAACAGTGTAGAGCAGTGCAGTGGGTTCACTATAGAAATCCAAGTACAATCCATTTTATACAGTACATCGGTGCAGGAGTACAGGCTAGGGTCCCCTGCGTTGATGAAGAGCAGCCTGGTAACAATGCACTGGCTGGCAGGGCTGATGAGCTCATTTATTTTTCCACTCTGCAACCCGGCTGGATCGATGCTTCACAGGTGTCTTGGTCGTGAGTTTCTCTTGGGTTGATGTTGTCCTTTCATGAATAAAACAATCATCCCCCCACCACCCACTTCAGTACCCTCACCCACCCCTCAGCCTACCAATGAGATTAGCATTTAAAGTGTCATTAGACCTAAAGAATCATGATCATCTGGGCCAATGCAACATGGGACACTCTCTTCCTCCTCCTCATCCTCGCCCTTTCTGCTTTTTCTTTCTCATATTCCTTCTCGTTCGCCTCCTTATTTTTTCGTTTCTTCTCATATTCCTCCTCCTCCTCCTCCTCCTCTATACCTGCTCGCGAAGGAGTGTACAATATCGGGCAACCTTTAGTTGTGGTTTTCTTGACAATGTGGGAAATGTCGAATTACATCTTTCATCTTCTTATCACATTAGAAAGAAAATGACGCTTGGGAAAATAACTTGGCGGTTTTATATTGTGAAGGGCCCCTTGCTCTGAGACCTATTTCACGTGAATAATTCAGATGGGTAGTTTCCATTCCTCAGCGTTACTGGTAGTGGTGACCCTGCTGTGATACCCAGAACCTCTCAGCCTCCAGGCCTTGAATGGGCAGCTGCACTTAGAGCTTTCCATTGGAACCACATCTGATTGAATGCTGTTTGGCTCCACCTAGCCCTCTGTGTGTTTGGTATTGAGCTGGACTCGGGGCTTGCGTCACCCGGCCCGCTGCACTCGAAGGCCCTTTGACCGACAAAGAGTTTGCGGGCACAATATTGACGACTGACTTAACACATAAAATTGAGTGGTAGTCAGTTAGTCGTTTTGAAAAACGTCTCTTCTTTTGCCAGTTCAACAATTGAATACATTTCTTTTGAAGTGCGCTAAAGATTTGCTTGATGCTTTGCCAGTCTCTTTGGTTCCGGACTTCTTCTATTGTCCTTCACCTGAGTGTTATAGTTTCAAGTAAGCGCTGCCCACACTTGTGCCAAGTAGGAGCGATTTTATTTTGACGCTGATATATACAATGAATACCTGCCAACCTACAAGAGGCTGTCATGCTCTGAGGTGGTTCAGTGGACACGGAGTTGAGAAGAAATGGGTCTGTTGTTTGGTAGTGTATGATGTTATCTTATGGATGAGGAATTCTAAATATTGAGTTTGTTGCTGTGAGGGCTAATGGCGTTCTATGGAGACACAGCCAGATTACCTTTGTTTTATTCCAGAGAAGCACATGGCACGTCGAATATGAAAATAAAGAAATGCTTAAAGATTGTGGAATTGCTGCCAAAAGACAACAGTGTACTTGAATCCACCTGCTGACGTACCGTAGAGGTTATTTACACAGCATATAGATATTGATGACAATTTTGTATTTCTGTGTCATGTCTTGTAGGTGTGGTATTTTCAATTTCAGGAAATGATAGCGTGATCAGTGTTAAAATGCAGAATCTCTGTTTCTATCTGTGTGTTTTATTTGTGATATTTCTATTTGTTTGTTTAACTAAAACTGAGTGTTTGAATGAATGTCAAGTATTATCAACAGTGCCTCTCTGTTTCTGCTATCATTTTGTTGCATGTGTAAAAGAATAACAAAGTAGCTTTATTAACTAGTCTGTGCTGACATATGCCAAAGTAATAGTAATGCTTCATTTTGTTATTGTTATTGTGTGGATTGATATTATTATTGTTGTTATTCTGCTTATTTGTTTAAGAAAGCTCTAATTGGGAGGTTATGTTAAAAATATAATTATTTTAATTTCTTATTGTTTTTATCATATTTCTGACCTCTAAAATATCTGTCGATTTTTTGTGATATGAATATATATATATATTTATATATATAAATGTACATTTTTAAACTCTCCCAATGGAAAGGCTTTCATTTTCAGGTGGCATTCACATGTGTTTCTAAGTTACATTAACGTAAAGATATGGTAAAAAAAAAGATAAAATATAGTTCTAAAGAATGGGAGAAGCACATTTTTAACAATAACCCTCTCCAGTATGTCTTCACAATGCAGGCCTCATACTCCATAAACGCTAGGCCCTGTTATCGTCGGTATTGTTAAAACGCCTATCTTTTTTTTGTAAAGAAGAAAAAAGATTCCACCAATAGATATCAGTTTGTGTGTTTGTTATTAAGAATGCTTCTGTGGTGGCAAATGTGTTTGTCCTCGCCTTGCTATACAAGTTGTTAATAAACACGTTTATCTTGTTTCCTCAAGGCAGCATTGCCTCTTTATCTCTATCTGTTTCCCACATTATATTTTTCCCATTTGATATAGCATTGTCCGAAAGTGCTATAGGTATGATTTAAGAGCTTCCATTTTAGTGTAATTTTTTGGGAATGCTAGCATTTGTGTCGTGTTCCTTTCTCCTCCCTTACTTTGGTGCTCCCGGTCAAATTTGACCGGCCTGTTTTAACTGCCCTTCCATTAACACAAAAACCATTGATCATCACCAATTTTATTTCACTCCCTTTTCACCTGTAAACAATGTCTCAGACTACTGGTTGACATGAATAACTGCAGTGAATAGACACAGAAATTAAAAGTTGTGTTCCAAAATTAGCATTTATTGTAAAGAAAAGACAGAAAAATCAAAACAGAAACCAAATTCACAGAACGTCAGAAAATCAACATGAACACATGTGTGTAAGTGTGTGTGTGTGTCTGTGTGTGTGTGTGTGTGTTCACATACAGGAGTGGCATTTTGCAATCAGGTCGCAGTGTGCCTTGCAAACGTAAGCATCACATTTGAAACATGTAAGACTTGTCTTATTGTCTCTAGGGGCACAGAGCTCGCATGTCTTCTGTTTCTGCCCCTGTTTTGGGGGGAGAGCTTGCAGACTCGTCACCAGACTGCCAGAGCCTGGTGTGCGGGGAAGGTGCTGGCGCCGTTGAATTAGAGGAGTCACTAAAGCTTTCCCAAGCTCTGCCAGGAAGACTCTCCTCTTGAAACAGTTTCCCCTGATTCCAGGCTGGGTCGATCGCTGTCCACACCACATATGCATTACATGCAGGCGCTCGTCCACTGTCACCTCAGAGCCTGGATTGCACGTCAGTGGTAGGCGCTCCACCCACCTGTCCCAAACGTTCCTGATGGCAGCCAGTTTGTCGTCTTGCCAGCGGAAAGGTCGCGTAGCTCTGTCATGACATCTGATAACTCTTGAGAGGACATGAAACTGCTGCAGGGACATAGTTGACCGGAATAAAGGCCTCCCTGACTCTGCATCCCACAGACTTTTTGTAGCCTCATTGTTGGACCGATGATCTCCTGCTAGAATAAACAGACCCATTTAGGCTTGGAGGTCTACCTGGTCCAATGCCTTCCATCTGTCCGCAAACACATGCCCCTCTTCCAGGTTTGTCATCGCCAGTATAATTTCCACAATGGAAGAGTTGGAAGCTGGACTTGATGTCATCCACACGAGATGTTGCATACCGTGTTGGCCCTGGCGTCATCCTAATGATATTTTCCCCTCTTGCTCTGCCTCATCTGTCCTGGGGGGATGAATACCAGATCAAGTTGCCATCCTTGGACTGGAATGTCACCTCAGGTGTGTCTTCCCCAGGGGCCTCTTCCCCAGGTGCCTCTCCCCAGGTGCCCCCTCCCCAGGTGCCTCTTCCCCAGATGCCACTTCCTCAGGTGCCTCTTCCTCAGGGGCCTCTTCCTCGCCATCTGTTGACTGTTCGGTCTCATGATGGTCTGGATCGAAATCAGGATAGTTGTCTTCTATTTCTGAGACATCCTCCTCTATTTAAGAGCCTCAAATCGTCTGATCGGGCGCCGACTCATTGTGTTCAGAGTAAAATAAGAGCAATGCACAAACAAGCTATATATAGGGGATCTGTGAGAAGATATCATACATTTTGTATGAAAAGTGTGGTTCACTTAGGGGGATGAGCACATAAGCCCTGGAAAGAGCCGTGTTCCCCTAACAAACACCTAACTGGTAACGTAGAAATTTGGAACAGGTGTTATACGTTTAGTCTGGAAGATGTGGTTCACGTAAGGGGATAGGCACATAAGCATGGGAATGAGAGGACACCTAATTGTTCAGTCTGAGGGGGGTTCACGTTGGGTGGAGTGTGTGTGTGTGTGTGTGTGTGTGTGCGTGTATGTGTGTGTGTGTGTGTGTGTGTGTGTGTGTGCGTGTGGTGGTGGTGATGATTTTTTGGTTGTGTACTATCTGATGGATGAACACAATCTAGGGTCACCAATTCATTTCATATGGCGGTCATTCTTGACCGGGAACACCACAGCCTGTTACAAAGTTGACTAAACAACTCAAAATTCAATGAAAGTAGTCATCAGCAATTGTATATGTTCAAATGCCTAGTGTGGAGGATATCAAAAGCCCTTGAGACAAATAAATGTAAAACACAATATTTATGATTGATCGAAATGGAAATCGGTCAGATTTGACCCGAACACGACAGGAAGGCTAGAGCCATCTGTCAGCTATAAGTGAGCGATATTCTCTCCGAGTGTATCTGTTCAGGTTTAGTTTAGTTTAGTTTATTTAGATCCCCATTAGCTTTTGCCACGCAGCAGCTATTCTTCCTGGGGTCATTTCATCATAATAAATGACAAATACAAACCATTAACACACCACACATTAATACATAAAACAGAAAATACATACAGAAAACACATACTCAATACAACAACATCCAAGACAAACACTTAACATATGTTACCCGCTCCTTCATTGAATCACTACACAACAAGGATACCAGGACCCAATTTACAAATAGGCTACTAATGGTCAAAATTGCGATCAAAATAATAATCTCTTAGTTTAATTTTAAAACTAACCATGTTTCTTTGTTGTATGACATAATTGGGAAGGGCATTCCACTCCTTCATAGCTCGATATAACACTGTACCTTGAGAGAGTGCCCTGGGTAAAATAAAATAACCTCCAGCAGCATGTCGAGTTGAAAAATTATGTATGTTTGAACTAAAAGACAATTTTCTATACAAAATGTATGGCATTTTAGTTGTTATTATATTTTTAAGAAAAACCATTAACAGATATGAAAATCTGTGCTTAACATCCAGCCAACCAAGACTGGCATGCATTAGGCAAATATTCGACCTTATTCCATACATAAGTGCAACACGTGCTGCTTTATTTTGTATAAGTTGCAGTTTTCTGATGTTGGCTAGTGAGGTATTGGACCAAACAACTGTACAATAATCCATATGTGACAGAACCAGTGCTTGAATGACTTGTTTAGTAATTTGTGTTGTTAGATATTTAGAGCATCTCCTAATCATTGAAAGAATATTTCCAATTTTGGTTATTATCCTCTTAATATGCATGTCCCATGATAATGTACGATCTATGATGATTCCTAATAATTTTACCTCTTTCACATGTTTAATTAATTTGTTATTGATCATCACATTAAGCTCTGGGTTTGAACGCAGTGAATAGTTTGATCCAATAACCATACTAGTTGTCTTATGCCGCTTTCACACCAAAAAGAACCGAGAGCCAGTTCCGGGCTGGTGCTAGGGCCAGTTCCAAACTGGTTCCAGCCTTACCCCAGTTAAGAACCGGTTGGTTTCACACCGGCCAGAGCCAGCCATGGAGCCGGCGTGAGCAACGTCATGACGTCACTGCAAACGTCTCCGCTAGTGAGCTTGGACAGAAGCATACGGCCGACATCTTTCTTTATTCTGGGTGGAAATAGTAACATAGTTACGCCATTAAATGCGTTTATGGAAACATTTTTAGCGAGAATGTGCATTTTACTTTCATAATGTTCGCTCGGTGAATGTGAAGGATGTTTGGTTTGATAGTTATGACGAAGAGGGAACGCTCCGTTCACTTGCATGGACATGGACTCATCTGGCTGCGTTGGCGCGTTGACGCGTTGAACCACCACACATGATCAAGCGTCAGGTTAGGCGCGCAGAAGAACCCTCGCGCCAGTTTCAAACACAACAACAACGATTTCGTCTTCGATTCAATCCGTGTATGGTTCGTTCTTTGAATATTCCGATTTAAAACAAAATCAGAAACAACTAAAAAGAACCATACACGGATTCACGTCCATTGTTTACTTCGGTGTTTTAAAAAATGCCGGTCTTCGCTGGTCTTCCTGTTTATGAAGGTATGGATAACTCCGCCCCCTGCCCCCGGCGTAAAAGCGGTTCTAGTTCCAGCCCAGCTCTAAAGCGGGGCCAGAGTTGAACCGGTTTTTAGGGGCCGGAGCCGGTTCTTTGGCGGTGTGAAACCAAAGCCCTGGCCCTAGCTCCGAACTGGCCCGGAACCGGCCCCGATTTTGCGGCGGTGTGAAAGGGGCATTAGACACATTCAAAATTAATCCATTACAGTTAACCCACTCAGTAACCAACTTCATTTCTTCACTTAATTTTCTATTTAACCCATCAATAGTTCTTTCAGCTAAATAAATTGTCGTATCATCGGCATACATTGTCATGCGAGCTGTTTTTAATGCCAAGGGAAAATCATTGGTGAAGATTGAGTACAAAAGAGGTCCAAGGCAACTTCCTTGGGGTACTCCATGTCTTACTTGTTTTAAATCTGACTCACTTCCATTGAAATAAACCATTTGCCATCTCTCACTCAAATAACTTTTAATAATTAACAAAGCTGATGATGAAAACCCATAACGTTTCAGTTTTGCCAATAATAATTCATGATCTAGAATATCAAACGCAGCCGAAAAATCCAGGAAGACAGTTCCTATCATTTTCTTTTGCGTGATTTCATTACACCAGTCATCTAACATTTGTGTCATAGCTGTTGTGGTAGAATATTTTTCCCTGTAAGCATGCTGAAAATCTGTAAATAAATAATTATTAGAAAAATATGACTGAATCTGCTCATACACAATTTTTTCCATGATTTTACTCAAAATTGGCAATAAACTGATAGGTCGACTATTTGACTCAGAAAACTGCAACTGTTTTTTTTTTAGGAATTGGTATTATTTTTGCAATTTTCCATCCTTGTAGCCATATATTTTTAGTCAAACATAAATTAATGATATTTGTTACCACTGGGGCCACAATACCAACAATAGGTTTCAATAACCTTCCATCAAGAAAATCAACCCCAGGTGACTTATTCTTACAATTCATTAATAATAACTCAACTTTTGAAACTGTAACAGTCTTGAAATCAAAGATACATTCTTTACCTTCCATAATTTGGTTAATTAGTCTATCTGCGAGGTCAGTATCATTATGCTGTACAGTACTTTTTAACTTATCGATTTTATTAATGAAATAATTATTCAAATGATTAGCAATATCCTTGGGTTTGGTCAAGAACTCTCCTCCTGTTTCTAAGTAAGATGGTGAAGACTTGGTGTGGCCCTTAACTAAAACATTTAGTGTACTCCATAATCTTTTACTATCGTGCTTCATTTCCTGAACTATGTTATCATAATATTCTTTTTTCCGCCTCCTATTTAACTTTGTAACAAAATTTCTTAATTTACAATAAATTTGCCAGTCTGATTTAATACCAGATGATAAAGCAATCTGATCAATCAGGGCGGCTCCGCTGATTGGTTCAGGAATACATCTTGCTTGTCAATCACAGGTCACAGGTAGAGAAGAGGCAGTGAGGTGAAAGTTGAATGTTGTTGGTTCTTCATTTTAGCTTTTTTCCTTTTCTGCCGGTTCTCTCTAAAATCATACCTCTCAGTAAATCTCAGTAAATTCAAATAAATGTAATTAAAGGTGACCTATTATACCATTAGGTGTGAGTGTGATTAGCCGTTACAAGCCGTTTTATAAATCTTTTGGCCGATTTTCAAAACGGCTTGTAACGGCTGATGAAACTCACACCTGGTGGTATAATATGTCACCTTTAAGGAGCAGGTTGGTGATTAGGGAATCTCGTTTAAAGAACAATACAAGGAGTTCTGCGGCCCAGTGCCATTGGTCAGGGAATGAACCCCACAAACCATTCACCAACCTGCCCCCGGCACTATGTCAACTGAAGCAGCACCTGCCTGAATCCTTCACATGAATGAAACAACCCCAGCAAAGGCGTAACACACAACACCCCCAACTGCCTTAATACACTATTATTATCCTGTGATATTATACACCTCTATTTGAGATATGGAGGCCTTTTCTCTTAAAAATCATCCATCCATCCCCACCTACTGTATATATCATATTCCTCCACTTACAGCTTGCCCTTAAGTGGTTGGAGAAGATGGATGGTGGCCGGGGGGGTGGATGTAGAAGATGAAATATATGTTGGGGGTGATGGTGCTGGAGTGGTGGAAGAGGTGGTGGTGTTGGTGGGGGTGTGTAGGTTAAATGACTTAGCAGTTCACCCTGACGCCATGACACGGTTGGCCATCGCCAAACATTTTGATGCTTTTGTTAAGATGAACATTAAATTATTAATTAGTAGAAATTCCAAGACGGGTGACATTATCCTTGTTAGGATCTTTCTAGAGAAAAACTGATATCATTTGAATGGGGCTTTGTGTCGGGATCAGAAAATCCTTCTCATTACTGACTCCTTAGGCCCTTTGGAGCTGCAGCATGCTGGAGCTCATGCATTGAGAGCACCAATGATAGTTTTTTATCATAAATAAAGGTAAGTTATAATGGAAGTAGACTAGTATAGGGAAGTAGGAGTATGCATAGAATTTAGCAAGAATGGTAGTGCGCATAAAGGGCCCTATTTTAACGGTCTGAAACGCAAGTGGGAAGCGCAAAGCGCAAGTAGCTTTGTGGGCGGTTCTACGGCGCTATCGCTATTTTACAGGCGGATAAATGACACTTGTGTCGCGGCGCAAGTGTCAAAAGGGTTGGTCTGAAGCAGCCTAGTTACCCGTAGGTGTGGTTTGGGCGTAACGTCCAACAAACCAATGAATGAGAGTGCCAGCTCCCATCCCCTTTAAGAGCCATGAGCGCATTTGAATCGGACAAGTTGATATTTTGACAGCCCGTCTGCAGTCTCCGATGAGACAGATGCACATGAATTTCAAACTGCAAATGGCTCAGTTTATTGCCAAATAATATGGCCTAATTCACACATGGAATAAGGGGTTTTCTTCCACAACTTCAGAAATACTGAGTCCTCAAATAAATTTCGGCAAAGAAAACGTATATATACGTCATATGTTATATCATCTATGATATAACATATTATATGCGGCAACTGTGGTTCTATATACGCAATACATTATAAACATTGTTTCTTATCAGTATTGTATGCTATCCTAATATGCATGTGTCCCCGCGGTAATAGACATTGCCATTGATTGTATTATGCGTTACGTGTTTAGTTTGCGTGTGTTTAAACAGAGCACACACGCGCGCCCGCAATCATTCATTATTTTTAACACTCACTCGCGGTAAAACAATGTTTTTCACGATCAAATACTCATCAATCCTAAAAGTTATGGGCATGTAGGCCTACACGATGTCTCTGTCAAGAAAATATGTGTTTGCTGTACGGTGTTTGCAGATGCATTGATTTAAAAGTACAACTTATTACCGCTGCATCAGCTGTTCTTTACCAAATAATTTACCAAGAATGTGCGGCTAGGTTGATGGGAGAAGCAAAGTGTATGCGCGAGGTGCACAAGCAATCCGTATGCATCGCATGCGCATGTATGCATGCGCCCTTAAAATAGCATCTGAACAACGCGCCACTGACTTTAAACCAGGTATTTCCTGGTCAGTAGCGCAATGGTATTCAGAAACGGCAAAATACCGTTTGCGCCAGAACACGCCTCCTCCTTCCGCCGAACCGCCCCTTGGGGCGCATGATCAATCCCTAATTTACCGGCGAGTGGCGGTGGTGGGAAAAGAACGCTCTGCGCCAGTTGTAAACTAGCAACGACACATGCGCCAGTGACTAAGTCACTTGCGCCGGATGCAAGATAGGGCCCAAAATGTGTAAGTTATAAAAGAAAATTAATTTTCCATTCATCCACACTAAAGGCCAAAGTATACTACTCTCTCCGTAGCTTACTATGTCGACGGATAGTAACAATTATGTAAATTAGCGTGACCAAAATTGGGCGCACACGTAAGCTACAGAGAGTCTTCGACAGGCACTCTGACGACGGAGAGGGCTCTGCGTGTCTGCGTTCAGCACTTAATGGAGGAGTATATAGCCTTAAGCCGTCACTTCCTTCATTTTTTCGGTCAAAGCCAAGAAAAAAAACACTTACACGTTTGCACTTTAAAAATATTATATTTTTTGGGGGGGATTCAACACATGAAGAAGTGCATTAGACTGTAGCAGGGATGGAAATTAACACCCGCCACACGCCATTTGCGGGTGGATTTGTATGGTGGCGGGTGAATTGTGTCACTTTACCCGCCACTGTGGCGGGTAATACTTTCCAGTCAGGTCTGATCAAATTTGCATATCTAATACATTCGTTATACGGCGCTGCACAGTTCCACAACCATTACTGTCAACATCCGGGCCCCTTCTTCCTCTACGCCTCTTTTGCTGAACTGCGACTGTCAATAACCGGGATAATATCGGCAACAGGGCTCTCAAGTCTCACGCGTTCGGCGTCAGACACACGCAATTCAACCCATGCACACGCTCACACAGACGTCCTCTTTTGCCCGGACATGCCATCTTTTTGACACACTTTTAAAAAATGTGTGTCGGAATTTCAAAATCGTCCGGGATTTTATTAAAGCCTCATATATGTTCACATTGAATTTGAGTTGCGTTTCTCTGGGTCGTTCACAAACTAGTTAGGCTACGCCCTCCCCTACTCAGTTCTGTTCGCTTCGCATTGGTGGAAGTGAGTAGGGGGAGTGGTTAAGTAGAGCCTTCAGATTGGACGGTTTGACCTACTCAGTTACCGTCGTGTTTTGTATTTATTATTTTACCATTATTGTTTTATAGGGACAAACATTAACAAATGTGTCCTACAGGGGATTGATAAAGTTCTATCTATTGAACAGAAAGAAACACTTGGTCATACACTTTACCACAGCATTGGCCTACAGAATACCACAGATATATTTTCAGCATTGGACTGAATGCCACACATATTTTCTTCTGAATATTAGTGTTAAGGGCATATAATGCTTACTATCATACGTTAGTTACCATGTCTGTGTGGACACATTTGTATGCAGTCACATGTAAATACAAAAAAACAAATGTTCCTATTGACTTATGATGGTGTAGCCATGCACGTTGTTTTATTATTAATATGTCAATTCGTTTTTTAATGAAAATACTTTGTATAGATGAATTATCCCCAAACTTGTCATCGTAACACCAACTGATGTGTATGAAAAACACTTTTCTTATCTATTGTTACTATTATATTGTTTAAAATGTACGCATATATTAAAAAATATATAGCGTATAAAAAGTGGCTGGTAAAAAAGATGAGTGGCTGGTCGATTTTTAAATCTACCTGCCACAGTGGCTGGTGGGCAAAAAAGTTAATTTCCATCTCTGGACTGTAGTCTTTTATAGTTTTAATACATATGAAATTTTATTTTACAATCCAATAATTCCCTTCCTTCCTAGTCCCTACTGTACTAGTGTGTCACTTGGTCTGATGTTAGCATAAAAAAACAAGAATCCTGCTTCGCTTTCGTTGTCTATAAAGGTGGACTCTTCAGATAGAATCTTAAGTGCAGTTTTAATAAACCCTTTCCCCTCTCCGCATTATTTCTGTTAATCCTTTTAGGTTCAGAAGATATGCCATCACGAATCTGAAACAGAATCAACCCCACCGATTCTGAACTTCCGGGTTCTGAATGAGGGATGACCTCTCCATTCCAACCCGAGGAAGAGCAATGGAACCCAGGTCTCTCTCGTACTGGCAGCAGTAAGTCATCGCTAAATAAGGCAATTCCCCCTCTTGGATCTCGTACCGCCTTCACATTTTTTTATAAGTACTGTCTGCTGGCATGCTTCTCAGTGTCCCGCCAAGACTTGTTCTAAAGAAGCTTACTCTATCTCTATCTCTCTCTATCTCTCTCTATCTCTCAACCCCCCGCACACTCCCCCCACACTTACACCCACAGACACACAGCTGTAATTAGGGGGCGAGGGGACCAAACCTTGTGTCAGGTAGTCAGTCTGACCGAGAGGCTCTGGCTCTGCTCCGGTCTACAGTGCTTTTGTCCTCCTCCCTTAAGTCAAGGATTTTGATGTGGGGAGCACTCTAGCTGTGGCTGGATGCATTTATACAACTTCTGATCTTCTTAACAGCGATAGTGAAGGGATGCCTAGAAAGGTCCATTATGCTGAGTTTTATTACCTTAGATCCATCTGTCATTCTTGAGTGGAGACTATTGGGTTTGAGATGATGAATATTTCTGGGCCCATCTTAATATGGTTACTCTGCATGGGGAACCATTTTTCTAGGCATCCCTCCACTGGCTTGCACAGAGCAACAACACTTTAAAGTCTTTATAAGGTCAGGTTTATAAGATGTGATGTCTTGTAAGGTAGTGGACGTCACTCGAAGAGACGTTTATCAACTGTGGTTGCGGGGACGAAATAATATTTGTAGTATAACGTGTGTTTTGGTTTGTGCTTATCTATTCTTAATAGTTAAATATATATAATCGCATACACATGAATACTACTAGTATAATACTATACTTCTTAATGTTTTCTCTGTAGTAATGTAACACACTGGAGTAATGCCTACACACACACACACACACACACACACAAACACACACACACACGCACACACACACACACACACACACAAACACACACACACACACACACACACACACACACACACACACACACACACACACACACACACACACACACACACACACACACACAAAACTACACACACATGCACATAAACACACAAAAACAGAGACCTGTTTCTGGGGACCACAGTGCCTTTCTTAAGGCAACACAGCTTCTGGAAGTGTGAGAGCTGCTGGGAAAAGCAATATCAACACTTAGAGGAGCCACTCCTTGACTGTGGCGTTCACAATGCCGCCCCCTCCCACCGATCTAGTGCAACGGAGATACAGAGTTTGGTGTAGAGTAGGACGGCGCAGTAAAAAACATGAATAATAAACGTGCTTGTGAATCCACCGGCGCCTGGAGCTCTCTGCTGCTCTTTGATGTCTTCAAGATGGCGGCGGGACAACTCCGGCTTTATCCCCACGTGAAGGAACAGATTCGACAGCAGCCATTCGTCACCGGCGGACTTTAGGAGTGATATAATGGATTAGAAGACCACAGCGTTTCAACATCAACTCCCTACAACTCTAGTATAGAGAGGTCGCAGTCTGTTCAGAACTGAGAGGTCCTACTGTTGCATTTCCTGTAATGTTTTTATTGTTACAATACTAGTTAAGAAGATAGTTATTAATCAGCTTATGAGATCAGCTTACTCTCTTAGCATTACTCATTTGAGATTAACTTTACCTCTTGGTAACGTTGCTGTTGGTATCTATGTGTGTGTGTGTGTGTTTGTGCGTGCATGTGTGTGCCTCGGTTCCTGTGTGCGTGCGTGTGTGTGCGTGCATGAATGGACCTTTGTGGAGTATGTGTCCGTCTGTATCTTTACTGAATGATGTGTTTGATTAAAAAAGTGATGGGAAACTGAAGCACCACAGACAAGAACCATGGACATGGCCCCATCTGAGGTCAGAGTCAGCTTATTGCATTAGAGCTGGGAAATCCAAGGCCGGGAATTGAGAAGATTCGGGTGCAATTACCTGAGTTTGTTATTGTTGCCTGGTTCCAGTTTCATAGTTGACCGATTATTTAGGATTTATGATGCACTATGTATATGTTGTTTACACCGATCCAGCTTTATTTGTACTGATTATTTAGAAAAATAATAGACTAGGCCTATATTCGTATCGTATTTTTTTTAATGAAATTAAGCCGACAATCTATGTAGATATAGTTAAGGACATGGCCAGAAAATGAAGATTGTTAATTCGAGGTGAAAAAGGAAGTAGCCTAGAATAGGGAAGTAGGAGTATGCATAGAATTTAGCAAGAACTGCGTTAGCATGCATGGTGAAGTTAGCAGGTGTCTACAAGGGAGTTGTATCTTAAATATTATGTCATCGCCGCTGTATAGAGAAGGTTTAACCGGTAGGCTAACCAGTAGAAGATGAAAGACTAGAGACAACAGCGTCTATTATGTGGTTTACCTTAGATAGCCGTTATAGCAAGCAGAGCACCTGCATATTAAACATCTCTCAAAGGAACCCTCTTCAATGGCAAAACCAGGAGAAGGGTGGAAATAACTGACAACTTATGTCCTGATGGAATCCTGGAAGCATCCTTGAAGGGCGACAACAAACCGGCTTCTGCTGAGCCTCTCGCTGGGGAGGGGAACACAGCGTAAACAACACTCTAAAATGCCGCTTTAACTTTTCTCATTACGTTTTTACAAAGACAATTTTAACTGGATAGGTTCCTGGGATATTGCAATTACGTACTATTGCTGCAAGTTGCAAACGTTTAAAGTGGATTACCTTTTCTATCTATTCCTCTATAAATATTTATGAAAAAATAAGTCATTAAATCGCCTCACAGAGGGAGAGGGAACATGAGTGAAAGGCTATATCTCCACAGTCCACAGTAGCCCAAAACCCGACCCCCTCGGTCAGCAGGTGAACTAGAAGCGTGGTGTCAATATTGGTTTGTTTTGCACATAAGCACCAGGTTTCCTTCCTCTGGAACCTCCAGCAGACAGACAGGAGCTGAGAATGAGGATAGGAAATGAGGACAGGCAAGTTCTTCCCTGACAGGACCAAATGGAGGACATACTTACATACAAAATATAAGCAGGTTGACAGTTATAGAATAAACAAATCTGATATAATACACTTGGATGTCCAAGAACCAAGATTTAAAGATAAACATTCTCCGATCATCTGTGTGTGTGTGTGTGTGTGTGTGTGTGTGTGTGTGTGTGTGTGTGTGTGTGTGTGTGTGTGTGTGTGTGTGTGTGTGTGTGTGTGTGTGTGTGTGTGTGTGTGCGTGTGATCTTGTCGTGGTAATTTCTCTAGAAGAGTTTGTGTCTAAGACAGATGAGATATTTAGATGCAAAAAGCACACAATACTCGTAGACAAGTTGGTCGTTATATATATTTGTAATAAAAGTACAAACAAAGATACATCACAACATGCATCAACAAACAACAGGCTGAGGCCTCAGATGGGAGTTCGCCCTGCGCCTTACTTCATACTCTAAAGGTATGCTCGGAGAAAGTCTGCATAGTGACTACAGTTAGGAATTTTAAACACTTAGATCGGATCCTTGAGGGCAGTGGGCCCCAAATAAACCAAAAGCCTTTGTTAACCAAATGTTAATCTATTGATTGTAGTTCCTTAAGAGGTTGAGAAGGTGGTTGAGGCTGTTCCTTATCAGCTTTTGCTTCTCTGCGCTCCCCAGGGGGTCAAGGAAAAACAGGCCCAAACCAAACTACAGACAACACGGAAACAGAATGTGAAACCAGATTACATCACATGAAATGCTAAGATTTACATTTTAGAAGACCCTTTAGTTGAGCCAGATTGCAAGACAATACACGGAACGGAATGTGAAACCAGATGACATCACATGAAACACTAAGATTTACATTTTAGAAGACCCTGCAGAATAGCAGGGTGGGAAGATCATACACGGAATAGTATACAAAACGTGATGGCATATCTTGAGTCTTCTGAACCTAAAAGGATTAACAGAAATAATGCGGAGAGGGGACAGGGTTTATTAAAACTGCACTTAAGATTCTATACATACTTTTGGATACAAAAAGTATGCAAAAGTTCATAAAGAAAAACGTAACATGTGGATTTTCCATCACAATCTCCATTAGGCTCTGATGAGGTAATGCACTGTACGTCATTGATGTTTCTCTCGTAATTATGTTTTCTCAGAATTGCATCATTTGTATTCTTATTTTAGTTCTCTAGTCTTATCCTCCAGTCATTCGAGCTTCGAACGATTCACTTCTACACCTCAATTAAGGAGTCTCTGTTTATCTAAAGGTCTTCACCTATCTGGGTGTTGTTTAGATTTATTTTGCTCTGCTCAGTGGTTTTTAGGAGTTGAAACGTGGATACGCCAAACTAACTCCATATTTTACGGTCCCCTGCCTCACTTTGGATTAAAGAACCAACTCATATATGATGTAAATAGCACAACATGTGTCCCCCTTCTCCCAAATCCAGATTGTTTTTTAACTTCGGAGAACAGGCAAGAAATATAACGGAGATACGTCTGAGAATCAATAGCACCAACGTCAATCTTTAAAAAATTGCTCTGTGGTTTTGTGTTGCACCTCCTGCTGTTCTCTAGGAGATCGCTCAACTCTTGAATTATATCTCTACAGATCTCTCCATCTCTGTCTATATTTCTCTCCCTTCCCTTTTGCCAGCTCTCTCCATCTTTTCTGCTCCATATTTCTCCATCTCTTCCTCAATCTCTCTCCCCACATCTCCTCATATTTCTTCCACCCTCTCTCAAGAACTCCAGCTCCCACTTAACCTCACTCTTTCTCTATATCCCACTACATCATCTCTCTCTCCATCGTTCATTTTCCATCTCAGTGATGCTCAAGGGACCTGCATTTGAATTGGCCATCCACACATTGTTCATTACTCCTTGCTAATTCAGTCATTTGTTAATTCAACCAAATGTAATTTGATTAAAATCTCCTGCCAGCAATATCGTAATCCCAAGACATCCCAGTACTGGAAGTCAAGGTTAACCAGAAACCAACGTCTCCATCATTTAATTGATGGTTATTGAACCAATTTAAATTTTGTAATGTGAAGTATCTGGTAGGGGAATATATGTGATAAGTGATGCGTGCAAGTGAAGGATTTAATTGAGCGGAACAGCCTCCTTCCTCACTCACCGATGACAGGTAAATCGTTATTAGGGGTCAAGTGTTATTGTGATCTGAAAGCATCATTAGTCAAACCAGATGTTCTCAATTATGTAAATTAGCGTGAGTAATGGTGATATTGAAATAAACCAGTGAAACCGGAGATGCTTAATGTCATTTATTTGTTATTGGCTCGCCACACACACCTTTGGATTTCGTTTTTGAAATTGAATTTTTGGTACAGGATTCCCAATATTGCAGCAGACAGTAGTAGCACAACGACAGACAAACAATTCAAAGAAAACAGGTAAAGAATAGCTTTAATCCCTCTGCCCACCCTAACTAGGTCTCCTCCCCCGTAACCATTCTGATCAGACCGCCCCCCACACTTTACATCAGGCCTCTCTCCATAAAGCCCCAATTGCATCACCATCCTTTAGATGGAATAGCGTGGTAGCAAGGAGAGAGATTACTCACTGTGTGATTTTGACTGTCTTCTACAATTATTTTAGTTTTTCAGCCTGCGAGACGGAAAAAATGCTGAAATATCGATGTCACTTATTCTACTACCATATTAAGGTGTTCCTCAAACGTGGCTACCACTTGTGTCCATCCAATTTGTCATCAATTTTATTCCCAGAAACAAGCATGTACGCCATCTGGTCTTATGCTCTTGTTGGTCTCTCTCGTCTCTGTTGATTCCACTTATTCCTACTGAGGGCTGCGTGGGGGGGGGGATGTGGCTCGGTTCGATCTGCCAGAGGCTAGGTCTTAGGTCAAGATAAGCCTCCATCCAGCTCTACGTCCCTACGTTATTTCGACGTTTTCATCTTCAATCTATTCTCGGAGAAGGAAGATCAATCGTATCTCCCACCTCCCCTCATCAAAGGGATAATGGAATTTTATGTCAACAAATGTGGAACTCAAGCCTTCCTGTCACATCTTGCAACATAAATGGACGTCACTGATTGGCATCTCAGAGCTCCTGCGGCTTTTCGATCCCTTCTAATAGTTCTCAGCAGAACAAACGGAGCAAAAAGTCCAAGGCACAGATACAATGTGTAAAAAGGAACCAGAGACAGAAGATATGGGCCGTGTTGGAGACCGAGAGCGTACTATCGGTACCTTCTGTTATTAAAGGGCAGTATGGTAGACAGATGAGATGATGAGGGGAATAACACAGAGGCATCAGGAAGGCTGGATGTATTAACGTGTTTACCTTCAGTTGTTGACATGCCGAGTGGAGAAATATTTTTTACGCGACAAATGCAATTCAGTAGGAAGGAAGACAAATATAAACAGCTTAATTCTCACTTGTCCACCTCTGCCCTTGATCTGATCTGAAGGCCAGCCCTGGGCTCGGCGAATGATATTTATTGATCCAAATTTTCTATTCACCTGTTTCAGCCCATTGTGTAATGTCTACAAAAAGGAAAAGGAGACATTCCATGCTATTAACTTGTTTATTCCTCATTTATTTGGAGAAGGAGTAGGGCTGTTGCAACAAAAAAAATTCTATCTATCTAAATAGATTGGTTGCGTAAGGTAGAACGTCCTCCACAAAACCATCATTGATTTAACAACAAGCCCTCATCAACTGTGGGAGCAGAAATTTTGGACTGCGTGATTTTTCCTCACTAGGCCTTAGAATTGCTTCTTTATCAAATGCACTTTGCTTTTAATAGAATATCACTCAATACCAACAATTTTGTGTGCGCTCGCACTCTCACTGTCACACTCTCTCTCTCACATGCACACACACACAATTATATTATTTAAATAACAATGAGCAGAATGGAAAATTCGACAGGTGCTAATAATATATTATTATCGGTGCAGGTTGGACCTTGCTTCAAGCCAACTAGGCGGCTGCCAGCCTCTTACGGGGCTGGTGAACATCACCACCCAGGGTTGGGATGTTAAAAGCCAATTTATTGACAAGGTCTGCATATGGTCTGGTGCACCTTGTTGCCATGTAGGAGATTACTTACTCTCGAGTGTGTGTGGTGACGTCTGGTTTAACCTGTGTACACAGATTACCCAATGTGCAATTGGGGTGCAGCCTCACCTAGCCTGAGTCCAAACAGTCTGGCTCGGACAGGTGAGGCTGCTTAAACCAACCATCCACACACAGCATATATATATAAAAGTAAACACTGCTTGCAAAGACCACCTATAAAACATTCCACCATAATGTGTTCTGTTTACAGTCATATCCCTAAATATTAAATAGGTCCGGAATTTACACAAAACCTTTAATGCAGTTCGAAATGCTATCCCAATAATCGTTGTCCACTCATAAATCCTCAACTCTCTTTTATCAACCCCATAATCACAATGAGATGGATCAATAGCGAAATATCACCTCACTTATCTTAATAGCTTATATATATTTAGCATTCATATTATCAGTACTGACGATTAACTTCACAATTCCTGCTCAGTTCAAAAGTTGTTCTAAACGTTTTCCCATGCTGTGTGAGCACAGTTTGTGTTTGGTTAACTTGGAGGTTTGTAGCTGGGTCTCCATGGGAGTACAGACTTTCTGGCCTGTTGTTGTGCCATCATGTTGGAGGTCCTTGAGCGAAGCACGCTTGTGTTGCTGTTTGTATGAATTCCCTCACAGCGTGCCGTAGTTCAAAACAACACTCTTGAGCTCTATTCCACAAGAAAAATAACTGCAATCAAAAAATGTTTCTTCAAGTCACCCTGTTGAGAACAGATAAACATCCAGTGGCTTTCCGTCTCTGGTTGACCAGCAGGTCACCAAATAAAGGCCTGCAGACATTACAAGTTAATTAACTAACAACTGAAGACAAAATAGTTTTCCTGAACTTGTGTTCAAACTCTGGTTGGAGTTTACATAAACCTCTACCTTCTGTCTTCTGCTCAGATTTCAATGTGAAGTACTTTATATTTTCTGTCAATTAAAATATTTTATGTTCCTTAACCTATAATACGTGTTATTGATGAGGCCTAATATTTCGACTATTGCAACATAGTGATTTAAGTGTTGGATAAGCATAGTTCTTCATTAACTCCTGGAATGCAGGCGCAGCATGGTTAAATCCTTAACCCTCACTTATTTTTTACTCACATTAACAACTATTGGCAAAGAACACAGTGCTGCGTGCGCACACACTTCCTGGTCTGTAGCCAATGATAGAGCCGGAAAATTTGCTAGCGAAGCTACTGCCACTGTGTGAACTTTGACTCACTGTTGGACTGACAGAGCAAAAGGTAGGCAAGTTAACGTAAACTCTTACAAAACCTATAATGAAGTACGGTTATAAAATGTTCATTCGCCAATGTTGTATGTGGATGCACCAGTGTTGGCTACGTTAAGTCATTTGAAGAGAAAGCAAAGGAGAATGTTGCTGCAGGCTTACGTTGGCAATCATACCTCTAAAAATAACGTGTGCAATCCGACATGATTGATGTAGAAAGTCCCAAAGGGAACAGCTATAAATTGGTATACATGTGGAAAAGTTAGAGCAAAGAAGGCAAATCCTGAAAAATAAGAAAAAATGGGCATGCACATACGCACATCACATTCATAACTGGCATGTAAATCATTGATATCAATATATGATTTATTTTTATGGTTCCCACTTATGTTTTTCACGATCACACCTTCACCTTGCTACTAATGCATCACGTGTCTCAGGTTGCTGTTACTACCGTGGTGAAGTTGGTTTGAAGTTGGATATTCGACAGATATTCGGCCATTCATTTCCTATGGGAAATTGCTTTTTGCTCAATAGCTTCCGAGTTATAGGACCCAGAGGCCCCAGACCAATGTTTACCTGTTCTACTATGTGGTACTAACAACACACACCTCACTAAAAATTAATATTTTGCTCCTCCTATTTTATTTAAATATTTTAAGAATCCCATTAGTTTCCTATGGGAAATTGCTTTTTGCTCAATAGCTTCCGAGTTATAGGAGCCAGTGGCCCCAGACCAATGTTGACCTGTCCTACTATGTGGTACTAACAACACACACCTCACTAAAAATTAATATTTTGCTCCTCCTATTTTATTTAAATATTTTAAGAATCCCATTAGTTTCCTATGGGAAATTGCTTTTTGCTCAATAGCTTCCGAGTTATAGGACCCAGAGGCCCCAGACCAATGTTTACCTGTTCTACTATGTGGTACTAACAACACACACCTCACTAAAAATAAATATTTTGCTCCTCCTATTTTATTTAAATATTTTAAGAATCCCATTCATTTCCTATGGGAAATTGCTTTTTGCTCAATAGCTTCCGAGTTATAGGACCCAGAGGCCCCAGACCAATGTTGACCTGTCCTACTATGTGGTACTAACAACACACACCTCACTAAAAATTAATATTTTGCTCCTCCTATTTTATTTAAATATTTTAAGAATCCCATTCGTTTCCTATGGAAAAAGGCTTTTTGCTCAATAGCTTCCGAGTTATAGGACCCAGAGGCCCCAGACCAATGTTGACCTGTCCTACTATGTGGTACTAACAACACACACCTCACTAAAAATTAATATTTTGCTCCCCCTATTTTATTTAAATATTTTAAGAATCCCATTCATTTCCTATGGGAAATTGCTTTTTGCTCAATAGCTTCCGAGTTATAGGACCCAGAGGCCCCAGACCAATGTTTACCTGTTCTACTATGTGGTACTAACAACACACACCTCACTAAAAATTAATATTTTGCTCCTCCTATTTTATTTAAATATTTTAAGAATCCCATTAGTTTCCTATGGGAAATTGCTTTTTGCTCAATAGCTTCCGAGTTATAGGACCCAGAGGCCCCAGACCATTTCCTTAGGAAATGAATGGGATTCTTAAAATATTTAAATAAAATAGGAGGAGCAAAATATTAATTTTTAGTGAGGTGTGTGTTGTTAGTACCACATAGTAGAACATGTCTAAATTGGTCTGGGGCCTCTGGGTCCCATAACTCGGAAGCTATTGAGCAAAAAGCAATTTCCCATTGGAAATGAATGGGATTCTTAAAATATTTAAATAAAATAGGAGGAGCAAAATATTAATTTTTAGTGAGGTGTGTGTTGTTAGTACCACATAGTAGAACAGGTCTAAATTGGTCTGGGCCTCTGGGTCCCATAACTCGGAAGCTATTGAGCAAAAAGCAATTTCCCATTGGAAATGAATGGGATTCTTAAAATATTTAAATAAAATAGGAGGAGCAAAATATTAATTTTTAGTGAGGTGTGTGTTGTTAGTACCACTTAGTAGGACAGGTCAACATTGGTCTGGGGCCTCTGGGTCCTATAACTCGGAAGCTATTGAGCAAAAAGCCGTTTTCCATAGGAAATGAATGGGATTCTTAAAATATTCAAATAAAATTGGAGGTGCAAAATATTAATTTTTAGTGAGGTGTGTGTTGTTACTACCATATTGTAGGACAGGTCCACATTGGTCTGGGGCCTCTGAGTCCTATAACTCGGAAGCTATTGAGCAAAAAGCCGTTTTCCATAGGAAATGAATGGGATTCTTAAAATATTTAAATAAAATAGGAGGAGCAAAATATTAATTTTTAGTGAGGTGTGTGTTGTTATTACCACTTAGTAGGACAGGTCAACATTGGTCTGGGGCCTCTGGGTCCTATAACTCGGAAGCTATTGAGCAAAAAGCCGTTTTCCATAGGAAATGAATGGGATTCTTAAAATATACAAATAAAATTGGAGGTGCAAAATATTAATTTTTAGTGAGGTGTGTGTTGTTATTACCATATTGTAGGACAGGTCCACATTGGTCTGGGGCCTCTGGGTCCCATAACTCGGAAGCTATTGAGCAAAAAGCCGTTTTCCATAGGAAATTAATGGGATTCTTAAAATATTTAAATAAAATAGGAGGAGCAAAATATTAATTTTTAGTGAGGTGTGTGTTGTTATTACCACATAGTAGAACAGGTCTAAATTGGTCTGGGGCCTCTGGGTCCCATAACTCGGAAGCTATTGAGCAAAAAGCAATTTCCCATTGGAAATGAATGGGATTCTTAAAATATTTAAATAAAATAGGAGGAGCAAAATATTATTTTTTAGTGAGGTGTGTGTTGTTAGTACCACATAGTAGAACATGTCTAAATTGGTCTGGGGCCTCTGGGTCCCCTAACTCAGAAGCTATTGAGCAAAAAGCCGTTTTCCATAGGAAATGAATGGGATTTTTAAAAAATTCAAATAAAATTGGAGGTGCAAAATATTAATTTTTAGTGAGGTGTGTGTTGTTATTACCACATTGTAGGACAGGTCCACATTGGTTTGGGGCCTCTGGGTCCCATAACTCGGAAGCTATTGAGCAAAAAGCCGTTTTCCATAGGAAATGAATGGGATTCTTAAAATATTTAAATAAAATAGGAGGAGCAAAATATTAATTTTTAGTGAGGTGTGTTTTTAGTACCACATAGTAGAACAGGTCTAAATTGGTCTGGGCCTCTGGGTCCCATAACTCGGAAGCTATTGAGCAAAAAGCAATTTCCCATTGGAAATGAATGGGATTCTTAAAATATTTAAATAAAATAGGAGGAGCAAAATATTAATTTTTAGTGAGGTGTGTGTTGTTAGTACCACATAGTAGAACAGGTCTAAATTGGTCTGGGGCCTCTGGGTCCCATAACTCGGAAGCTATTGAGCAAAAAGCAATTTCCCATTGGAAATGAATGGGATTCTTAAAATATTTAAATAAAATAGGAGGAGCAAAATATTATTTTTTAGTGAGGTGTGTGTTGTTATTACCACTTAGTAGGACAGGTCAACATTGGTCTGGGGCCTCTGGGTCCTATAACTCGGAAGCTATTGAGCAAAAAGCCGTTTTCCATAGGAAATGAATGGGATTCTTAAAATATACAAATAAAATTGGAGGTGCAAAATATTAATTTTTAGTGAGGTGTGTGTTGTTATTACCATATTGTAGGACAGGTCCACATTGGTCTGGGGCCTCTGGGTCCCATAACTCGGAAGCTATTGAGCAAAAAGCCGTTTTCCATAGGAAATTAATGGGATTCTTAAAATATTTAAATAAAATAGGAGGAGCAAAATATTAATTTTTAGTGAGGTGTGTGTTGTTAGTACCACATAGTAGGACAGGTCTAAATTGGTCTGGGGCCTCTGGGTCCCATAACTCGGAAGCTATTGAGCAAAAAGCAATTTCCCATTGGAAATGAATGGGATTCTTAAAATATTTAAATAAAATAGGAGGAGCAAAATATTATTTTTTAGTGAGGTGTGTGTTGTTAGTACCACTTAGTAGGACAGGTCAACATTGGTCTGGGGCCTCTGGGTCCTATAACTCGGAAGCTATTGAGCAAAAAGCAATTTCCCATAGGAAATGAATGGGATTCTTAAAAAATTTAAATAAAATAGGAGGAGCAAAATATTATTTTTTAGTGAGGTGTGTGTTGTTAGTACCACTTAGTAGGACAGGTCAACATTGGTCTGGGGCCTCTGGGTCCTATAACTCGGAAGCTATTGAGCAAAAAGCAATTTCCCATAGGAAATGAATGGGATTCTTAAAAAATTTAAATAAAATAGGAGGAGCAAAATATTATTTTTTAGTGAGGTGTGTGTTGTTAGTACCACTTAGTAGGACTGGTCAACATTGGTCTGGGGCCTCTGGGTCCTATAACTCGGAAGCTATTGAGCAAAAAGTAATTTCCCATAGGAAATGAATGGGATTCTTAAAAAATTTAAATAAAATAGGAGGAGCAAAATATTATTTTTTAGTGAGGTGTGTGTTGTTAGTACCACTTAGTAGGACTAGTCAACATTGGTCTGGGGCCTCTGGGTCCTATAACTCGGAAGCTATTGAGCAAAAAGTAATTTTCCATAGGAAATGAATGGGATTCTTAAAAAATTTAAATAAAATAGGAGGAGCAAAATATTAATTTTTAGTGAGGTGTGTGTTGTTATTACCACTTAGTAGGACAGGTCAACATTGGTCTGGGGCCTCTGGGTCCTATAACTCGGAAGCTATTGAGCAAAAAGCCGTTTTCCATAGGAAATTAATGGGATTCTTAAAATATTTAAATAAAATAGGAGGAGCAAAATATTAATTTTTAGTGAGGTGTGTGTTGTTAGTACCACATAGTAGGACAGGTCTAAATTGGTCTGGGGCCTCTGGGTCCCATAACTCGGAAGCTATTGAGCAAAAAGCAATTTCCCATTGGAAATGAATGGGATTCTTAAAATATTTAAATAAAATAGGAGGAGCAAAATATTATTTTTTAGTGAGGTGTGTGTTGTTAGTACCACTTAGTAGGACAGGTCAACATTGGTCTGGGGCCTCTGGGTCCTATAACTCGGAAGCTATTGAGCAAAAAGCAATTTCCCATAGGAAATGAATGGGATTCTTAAAAAATTTAAATAAAATAGGAGGAGCAAAATATTATTTTTTAGTGAGGTGTGTGTTGTTAGTACCACTTAGTAGGACAGGTCAACATTGGTCTGGGGCCTCTGGGTCCTATAACTCGGAAGCTATTGAGCAAAAAGTAATTTCCCATAGGAAATGAATGGGATTCTTAAAAAATTTAAATAAAATAGGAGGAGCAAAATATTATTTTTTAGTGAGGTGTGTGTTGTTAGTACCACTTAGTAGGACTGGTCAACATTGGTCTTGGGCCTCTGGGTCCTATAACTCGGAAGCTATTGAGCAAAAAGTAATTTCCCATAGGAAATGAATGGGATTCTTAAAAAATTTAAATAAAATAGGAGGAGCAAAATATTATTTTTTAGTGAGGTGTGTGTTGTTAGTACCACTTAGTAGGACTAGTCAACATTGGTCTGGGGCCTCTGGGTCCTATAACTCGGAAGCTATTGAGCAAAAAGTAATTTTCCATAGGAAATGAATGGCCGAATATCCGTCGAATATCCAACTTCAAACTAACTTCACCACGGTGCTGTTACTGTTGTTGTTTAATCATCTAGGACGCGCCATGGGTCGCCTTGATGGGAAAGTGATCGTGTTGTCTGCAGCGGCGCAAGGGATTGGACGTGCGGCGGCAATAGTAATGACTTTATAAATTGCTCATGCAGTTGAAGTTCATTTCCCACTAGCCTTTTCCATATATAGCCTACAATTTGTTAGATTGTGTGTCTTCTGTGCTGAAGAGATGCGTACAATGGCAAATTCATCTTTCCACTGACAGCAGGGTCTGCATCACATCACAACTTTGTATACTGGGTCCCGTCACTTGAGGAGTTGCAACCCAATCTGAGTTCTGCAATGTTTTTAATAGTGAACTTATAGGGGTGAAAGTTAAAGGCCCACTATGCAACTTTTTTAGCCAAAATTACATTAAGTATGCAGGTTGAGAGTTATGCTGATGGTTCTGCATCCATTTCTGGGTTGATTGGTGGGTGTGTCATTTACCCATGTCGCCTCTCCAGTGAAAAAGCGCATATGCAACTTGATCTGTTCGGACCGACACAATCCGGATGTGACGCAGCGGAAGTATCCTCGAAAATGTAGTCAGATTGTAGTTTCGAAAATGCTTTACGGCACAGACACACCCCCAAACATGGCACCGGCTAGATATAAACAGCCAGTTGCGAGGCAATTGTTGTCCGAGGTAGGAAACCCAAACGCCGCCGTGTTTGGGTGCATGATAGAGTTTAGATCGGGTTAGATTAAATAATCTCGGATATAAATAACGATCTCATCTCATCGTCATCCGTTTATCCGGGGTCGGGTCGCGGGGGGAGCAGCTCAAGCAGGGGGCTCCAGACTTCCCTTTCCCGGGCCACATTGACCAGCTCTGACGGGGGGATCCCGAGGCGTTCCCAGGCCAGTGTTGAGATATAATCTCTCCACCTAGTCCTGGGTCTTCCCCGAGGTCTCCTCCCCAATGGACGTGCCTGAAACACCTCCAAAGGGAGGCGCCCAGTAGGCATCCTTGCCAGATGCCCGAACCACCTCAGCTGACTCCTTTCTAAGTAAAGGAGCAGCGGCTCTAATCCGAGTTCCTCACGGATTACTGAGCTTCTCGCCCTATCCCGAGACGCCAGCCACCCTTCTGAGAAAACTCATCTCGGCCGCTTTTACCCTCGATCTCATCCTTTC
This sequence comes from Gadus morhua, assembly GCF_902167405.1. Lineage (NCBI taxonomy): Eukaryota > Metazoa > Chordata > Actinopteri > Gadiformes > Gadidae > Gadus > Gadus morhua. Next base: position 9,788,205 of record NC_044050.1, read on the forward strand.
GGTCATCACCCAACCCTCATGACCATAGGTGAGGATAGGAACGAAGATCGACCGGTAGATCGAGAGCTTTGCCTTGCGGCTCAGCTCTCTTTTCGTAACAACGGTGCGGTAAAGCGAACGCAATACCGCCCCCGCTGCTCTGATTCTCCGGCCAATCTCACGCTCCATAGTACCCTCACTCGCGAACAAGACCCCGAGGTACTTGAACTCCTTCACTTGGGCTAAGGACTCATAAATAACGATAATCGGGTTAAATAACTTCACATGGTGTGTCTGGTGTGTTTCCAGCATTCGTAGTGTTGATCAGCAGAGAAATAGTCCGCCAAGACGTTGAGGTTGCTGAGCAGCCAGAGACTCTGTCCATGCAAGTGAACGGAGCGTTCACTCTTCGTCATAACTATCAAACCAAACATCCTTCACATTCACCGAGCGAACATTCTGAAAGTAATATGCACATTTCTCGCTAAAAATGTTTCCATAAACGCATTTAATTGCGTAACTATGTTACTATTTCCACCCAGAAAAAAGAAAGATGTCGGCCGTATGCTTCTGTGCAAGGGTCACTACTATGGTCACTACAGTAACGAATTGCTTTACGGCACAGACCCACAAACACGGAACCGGCTCGATATAAACACAAGTAACTAATGGATGGTTATATTCATCATAGATCAGCCGACTAAAAAGAGACAGAGAAACCCAATGTCGGAGGAACAGAAGAAGAGAAAAGGGAGACAGACCGACAGAGAGGCCAGACACGAGTAAACGTTGGGCAAGCTTTTCAGGAATAGCGTGAACTGAAAGAAAAAGAAGACTGCAAATCAGACGCCGACTCGGCCGTGTTGCTTTTGAAATTGAAAGTACCCTTGGGTGAACTTTGTCTGCGTAATATTCTTGATTCTGATAGTCTCTGTACACATGTGTTTGCTCAACCATTTTTTTGAGCCCTGTAAAAATTGTTTTCTCGACCGTTTTGTTGTGAGCCCTGTTTGTTTCTAGCTTGCTTGGTTGCAACCATATAAACACCTTTGTTTCCATGGGTGTTTTGCTGTTCGTATGTCTCGTCCCCCAGATACAGACTGAATCCCCGAATCCAGGTTCTTGTTTATTTCGATTATTATGTTGGCCAAACCTCTTACACTGATTGTTCTGTTCAACCTAAGATAAAATAATTATAACCTAGGGTATAAATTCTCCCCGTCAACTATAAAAAATTATGGATTTATGTTTATTGCAATGCAAATACACCATTTTAAAAATGTATAACCTTGCCTACACTTTATGAACATCTATTTCGGACATGGCTCCGCGCATTCGCCGGCTTCTCTGAAAACAAATGCACATGGCTCGCGTAGAAGAGCATGGGGAAGGGACGTCAACGAGTTGTTACGACAGTGTTGTGAAATATCTACTACGAAGCTTTAGGGGGCGCTGTGTAGAGAAATGTGCGTGCCAAAACCAAGAAAACAGCCAAGAAATGCCCAAAGTTGCATAGTGGGCCTTTAAGTTTAAAGTGGTTGTGAATCACAATATTGAATTAGGCCTATTTTAAACTGGTTTTATGTCGTTTATGTTCTCTTCAGCATATCAATATATAAACCATTAAATCACTGTTGCTTCAAATAAGACCGTCAAGAGGTGTAAAATCATCTGTGTTTTCCAGTCTCCAACCTGTCATCGGCTGTCAAAGTGCGGTGGCACTTTGACGCCACGCCAAAGGGCGAGAGAGTGCACTTTGGGGCACGATTTAAGGATATAATTGAATTGCGATTGCTAGACTATATATTATAGTCTAACATTAGATTATAATATTGCGATTGCGATTTAGTATGCACATTTTCTTTTTAAAGTTCCTTATGTTTTGTATTATTACTTGACACATTGGCGGTCATGTTTTTTGTCAGTCCGCCGCCAAATAGCCTACCAACGAGCCCAAGACAAGTCCAAGACAATAAGAAATGTCTCTAGTCCGGTCCATTTATCCAGTATCTTTACCAAAGCTGTAAACCCGGCCATAGTCACTGTCTTGATCATATCTTTAACTATTAACCCTATCGCCTTAGTAAATTTGCGGTTTTGAATCTTGTTCATATAGAGATTTATTCTGGATAATTTCGGTCAGTGATCACTGTCGGGTGGCATTCGATCTACTTGACACCTGTGTTCGGGTTTTTGTCAGTTTTCTTTTTCATGCCAGCGGCAGCAAATCAAAGCGTAGTGTGGAAAGTTGTTTTCCTCATCTACTGCTATCGCTCGCAGGTCACGTAAACTTGAACCCCAACGTGGCCCTGTGTTTCAGATTCCAACCACCTGATTCGTTAGATTATGTCACATTAGAACAAACACTTTACTTATTTTTTATCCCAGCCTTTACGATTTGATAATCGCGCTCTATTACATTGTGATGTCGGTTGGAATTTGATTAATCGATCAGCCCTAACACTAGCGCCACTGTGTGTGTGAGGCCGTGTGGAGCTGTGTCTGAGAAGCTGTTAATGTTGATGTCAGCCTCAGAGAGAGGGTTAGGCTTCTCCAGGCTTTTTACTTTTTTAATTCCATAACCTGAATGTTCCCTGTGTTCAGCAAGACTTTGCGAGCAGACCGTTCAAGATATAATATAGCCTATGCGACAGCACAACAACCAGCAGCATAGACCTGTGACTCTTAAGGCTTCCCCCCTGCTTGATATCCTTGTACAAACAGAACAAAACATCTATACCGCCTCTCCGGGAGACCGAGTCATTTGATTACCATTTCCTCGGGAGTGACGCCTTTTGCGTATCACACGTGTATGCATTTTTGATTGTGGATGCCTCTTTAAAATGTGTGTTTTTATTCTATTTTGTGTGGAGGAGGCTGGATCCCCGTTGCCCGCTAGTGAGGCGTGAAAGCCATCACAGACCGGGCTCCCATGGTCTGAAGAGCTTCCCATTTACACTCTGAAAGACACTTGAGGCTGTAATGGTCTAGGACATGTTTAATGGGGCGTCACTACTATACTCCTCGGTTGGCCTAGCCACAGCATCTTTTTTAAACCTGTCAGTTAAGTATTTTTTTTCTTGAAGACAAGAAGGACAGAACGTCTATCAAACACTCGATGCTGTGAATTTGATGATTTTTAACCGGCTGGCGGTGTGGGTGCAGTGAGTCGTAAACGGTTTCTGGTAATATTAGTTCCCGTGGTGACGTGACTTCAGTGTTTTATTGTCCAAAACAAAATACAGCATGAAGGCACCACCACTGTTTTGAAGCCTGCCAATGATAACAATATATTCTGTTCACGCTGAAGATTATTCCTGGATGTTCATTACATTATGTTGGTGAACATTAAATGTTGTTGTCCTTTGCAGGCGTTTGCTAAAGAGGGAGCTAAAGTCACCGCAACTGATATCAATGGAGAGAAGCTGAGGGAGTTGGACAGTATTGCAGGTACTGCCTGTCAGATCTGTTCTGGTGCATCGCTGACATCTGCTGGACAGAGAGAAATTCTGCACACATGGTTTCTTGTCATCTCAAAATACATGTTTGTTGTTCCTCAAAGGCTGTAACATAATATCGTTCATTTCAACATATTCTTCCTAATTTTTCCAGAATTATTTAAATTATTTTCTTATTCAATTAGAGATTGTCACAATGCACAATACCATTTCATCTGACTGTAGTAATGGTCATAAATGGCCCCTGATCATTCAAATGCATCAGTAACCTGATACACTAATCCAGTGAAAGGTTATTCAAAGTTTTTAAAACATTTCTCTGATGTAGCCAGTAGCCACGTTTTTGCAGAGATTCAAACATAATAGTTTCTAGGTATAGTTTTTAAAAATTGGCTATTTCATAGTCCATAGTTTAATAGTCTCATAGTCTCATTTCGGTTAAAATCCTCAAAGTCTCACTGATAAAATGTAGAGAAATTGTAAATACTTGAAATTGTAAATATTGCTATCCGTTTTCTAACTGAAGGTATCAGAACCAAGGTGGTGGACGTGACTAAGAAGGACCAGGTGGAAGAACTGGCCAAGGAACACGACCACGTAGATGTGTTGTTCAACGTAGCTGGGTAAGTTCTCTCTCTCTCTCTCTCTCTCTGGCTCTGTCTCCCTCTCTGTATCTGTCTCTTTATCTCTCCCTCTCAAAGTGCGCTTCATCCCCTTCTCCCCCTTTTTTAAACCCTTAAACCCCACAACTCAAGGTCTTCCACAACCCCCTCCTTGACCTCTCGAACACCATTTCAGTAATGTGGTCGTGGGAGCGTTCCTGTTGCATCCAGCATTCAGCCTTTACCAAAAGCGACTCACAGTGAAACCAGATAATACGTCAAGAAGGTAGTCAGCATCATGCTCTAGGATGCTTGCAGGTTGGCCTGTAAATGATGGAGGATTTAACCCAGAACTTTGCAGCTGGGAGGGAAACGCACCTATGCACAACAGCACCCTGCCGCTCATCTTCCTTCCATACCTCCTAAAGTCTGAAGTTCAAGGGACGTGTTGGACGTGGATATTTATAATTATGGCAGTTTCAAGCGATCATCTGTCCAACAGCTCATAAAGGTTTGTTGTTGTTGTCTCCTAGCTTCGTGCACCACGGCTCCATCCTGGACTGTGAGGAGGCTGACTGGGACTTCACAATGAACGTCAACGTCCGCAGCATGTTCCTGATGACCAGGGCTTTCCTGCCCAAGGTGACCCTTGACCTCCAAACCATATGCCAGCCTCTTAGATCGGCCGCGGTTGATGGAACCTGTGTTGGTTGTTATTAGAGTGCCATATGTTTAGTGTTTTTATGTTGTTCGGTTTGTTTGTTTCTGTGGATTAGCTGCATTACACTGAGCCTTTAGAGGGAACAGTCCCGTTACTGCCTGCCAATCTGTCTTTAGCTATACTCTAGCTGCAAGCTAATGCAGCGATTCTAGAGACTTGAATCATAGCATTTTGTCCCTTTTTGTAAAACCTTCTATAAAACTGTTGATACAAAAAGCAGTTGAGAAGGCTTTAACGGGAATGAACGTGGAGATCTCAAACATGATTACATGGTTATTATTGATCACATTGCTGGTAATTTATCTCCTACTGTGCTCATATTATAGATGTTGGCCAAGAAGTCAGGAAACATAATCAACATGTCATCAGTTGCATCAAGCATTAAAGGTAAACAACAGTATTGATATAATTACCATCCAAGTACAATCTAGTTTGAAAAGGAAAATAAATCAAATTATATTGATATTGATACTGTTACAAATTATATATATAACATCATAAACGGAAATACTCTTCGTAGCATAAACCTATACATATATATATTCTGCATTATAGAAAATTATAAAGATATCCTAAATTAAAGTAATTTATGAGGATAATGAACACAATACCAAAAAAATAGAAGTATATATTTAACATGACAGCAACATGAGTAAGAAAGGTTTGCTAAGCCATTGGGCAGCTGAACAATGTCATTGTAATCCTCTTATGTCTGCCATGGCTGCTGTCTTCTTTAGGCGTGGTCAATCGCTGTGTCTACAGCACTTCCAAGGCAGCTGTCATTGGACTCACCAAATCAGTGGCCGCAGACTACTTGGACCAAGGCATTCGCTGTAACTGTGTCTGCCCTGGTAGGTGTATAATGTTTGTTATATATCCCCCACCCCTCCCCCCTCACATGATGAAAACCTTCCCAGATAGTGGCAGTTTACTTTAATTGTCCGCATCAAATACTTGCCATACTGTGTGCCATACCGCATGCCATACTGTGGCAGTTGACCCTGACAAAGGGCTTTTTTTAATCAAATTCAAATCGACACCACAATGTAATAGAACGTGATATGCACATCGCGAAGGCTGCGATTTCTTATTGTTACTGAATGGAGATAAGTAATATTATTATTTTTTTTCATTTATTAATTCAATAAAATTAAGATGTTATAATATGAATTCCTGCATCAATTCAACTCAACACATAGGCCTGGCCAAAAGGAAAGAGATGTTTATCTGCGACCGCTTCCAATGTTAATAATAATAATACAGAACATAAGGAACTTTACAAAGAGTATTGCATACTAAATCACAATTGGTCAAAATAATTGCAATTAGTTTGTTTCCCCCAATCCTTCAGCCCTACTTGACACACAACACCTAGGTGTCTCTGTAGGCCAACACACGGGATGCAGGGATATGTAACCCAAGTTTGTTTTTAGAATGGGGACAAATCGACCCAAAGAAATTGTTCTTGTGTGTGTGTGTGTCTATCTCCAGGCACAGTTGATACTCCGTCACTACGAGGCCGGATCCAGGCCCAACCAGACCCAGAGCAGGTAGGACTACAATAGAGCCGGCAGCATACTGTAAATAGAAAATAAGTTTGGCAATGAGGATAAAATGATGTGACTGCAGAGAAAATTACCACATTTTAATGGGCCCTTTTTGCCCCTCAAATAAATTGTTACTTGCCAGGACGGCATTGGAAACATTGTGTTTGATTGGTCACAAAAGCAAGGCGGCTGTGATTCACTGTGTTCTGTTTCCGCAATCGGAATTCTGATATCCCGTCTCGATGGAGACCTCCAGTAATAGAATGATCAGTGAACAAACCTTAGAAACATTGAGTAATAAACCAGTTTATCCGCAAAGTACTTATTTGAAGTCAAATGGCTGACCGCTTAGGCCCTGTGATTCAGCGATAACCACCAGATTGCAGGATCTGACGATTGCATGATTTGAACTCCATGTCAAGTGCTGTGTAAAGTGAGCTCCTCATCTGTACCTCCCGCAGGCTTATAAAGATTTCATGGCAAGGCAGAAGACGGGGAGGATGTGCACCGCCGAGGAAGTGGCTTACCTCTGTGTTTACCTGGCTTCAGACGAGGTAAGCTCTGCTCGTGTGGTGCAGCGCCGAGGGCTTTGGTTTGCTGGTAGAACTCAATTAGGCTACCACCGTTGAACAGGTGTTGGCACACAGTGGTTTTGCTGATGTTATGTCTTGAAGTCTTATAATCTGTGGACCTGTTTTTGTGAAGATTGGATTTTCTGGTTCTCTGAACTGAGGCACACATTGCGATATCCGAAGTAAATGCGTATTAAAGGTCCCATGACATGAAAATCTCACTTTATGTTTCTAACATAAATATGAGTTCCCCTAGCCTGCCTATGGTCCCCCAGTGGCTAAAACTTGCGTTTGGTGTAAAACGAGCACTAACTGTTCTGCTCGCCTTGGAAAAACGGAGGCTCAAGCGCGCTGATTTGGAATGTCTTTATTTATGTCGTCATTAAGCATCTAAGCTCCTCCCCTTACTCTGCCTGGCCCGCCCAGAGACGTTGGCCCGCCAATGAGACACGACCGTGCGAGCGCCACATGTGTGTGTGTGAATACACACACTGTAACGCAAGTGTTTCTTGTCGGTTCTTTGACGTCTCTTGTATTTCCACAACGAGACAGTGGGGGTTATCTGAGCCATGGTTGAGAAGGAATTGGGGAAAAGGAACTTTGGCTTTGACTCGCTGAAGTACATGAACTGCGACATGCCGCCGGTTGCCGCGAGGCACCATCGCCCGGCAGCGGGCAGCCGGCAGCAGGCAGAAAGTGGAAGAACCAGAGACGTTGCAGAACTCGACAAAGTCGTTTGTGAATCATAATATCGTCTGGAGGCGCACACAGCTTTTGGCCGTGATAATATGTATTATATGATATAGATATCTATATCTATCTATCTATCTATTATATTATATTATTTAGATATAGAGCTCCAGGACTGTAACGCAAGTGTTGTACACTTCCTTGTTATTTGGATAACTGTTCTGCTTTTGGTGTTATGGCGCATAACACGTCGGACTCTCGTCTCTGGTATTTCTACAACGAGACTCGTAGTGGGGGTTATCTCAGCCAAGGTTGAGAATAAATTGGGGGGAAGGAACTTTGGCTTTGACTCCCTCAAGAACATGAACCACGACATGGACGAGAAAGGGATTGTTGGCGGCGAATGTCTCCCGCTTGAGCCCCGCTGAGGGACCACCGCCGGAGGCGGAGGTGCCTAAGCGAAGCGCTGCCCGGGAACGATCCCTTTCTCCTCCTTGTCGCGGTTCAGTCTACTTCACATTGATGTGAACGTGGAAGAACCAGGAACGTCGGAGAACCCAACGCGGTCGTTTGAGATTCATAATATCGGCTCACACAGCTTTTGACCGTGATAATATATATTATATGATATAGATATCTATGTAGGCTATATGATAATATTTAGGTATAGAGCTCCAGGACTCCCGTGTGTTCTAGAATATTTACAGAACACGGCTAAAGGCTATGTGCGCCTCGCCATTGCAATACATCGGCTGTAAACAGAGCGCATGGTACCGTGGCTGCAAGCTGCTCAGGGCCACACCCCCACCCTCCTCCTTGACCCGCCTCGCTCCTCCGAGGACTATTTGCATTATAGCTACAGACACCAAAACAGCGCATTTGGGGGAAGCTCAATGTGCGACTGGCTCGGAGTGGCTGTAACTCTGCACCACGACTGAATTTCGGGAACGTCTTTGAATACTGTGTTAGTTGCCCACTAATACCTATATTAAAGAATACATAAAATAGCATGTCATGGGACCTTTAAAAGATGTGCACCTGCGAAATCAGTCACTGATATCGTTGCCATAACAGTGCTGTGCACAGTTTTTTAGAGAACTTTTATAATTAACAGTTGCATATTCAAACTATTTTTTTTATATTGTTTTGAATAACTGAATAATTTCATGCCACATGCCATTTCTTTCATAAAACATATTTATTTTACTAAACGCTAAATCAATGTGTTGCATAGGAAGTTAATAAATATGTGAACCTTTTTGCTTGATGTTTTTTACAAGTCCCTGTCAAGGGGACTTGGCTTTTGTATGCCATTTAAGAATATAAGACCGACGTTACGGAGGCTCTAGCGGCCCTTGATCCGAGCCATGATTTGGATAGGCCGTTGACCTGTGGTGGAATGTGATGGCTCCCAGCCTGATGAGTGTCTTTGTTTCTCAACAGTCAGCCTACGTGACTGGAACGGAGCACATCATTGATGGAGGATGGCGTCTCTGAAGTTTCTGAACCGTTCCTTTCTAATAACTACTTCAAATCACTATTTGAAGGCGTTTTACAATTATGCATCCAACCCATGAATAATATAATTATAATACTACAAATTCCACAGAGATATGATTTCAAGCTGTTTACCTACCTTTACTTGTTTGAAGCTGAATTGTCAATTTAACACAATCGTGCCACAAAGGAGTTGTAAATTTGTCAAAAAACATTTAATAAATTTATTTTGAATAAACCAACCGGTAACAACGTATTTGAGATTCCTACACTTTAGTTTCTACTAATGGTCTTGGAAGATGAGTAGAACTAGAGAATTACAGACAAACATCCATGCACCCACACATCCATGCACCCACCCACACCCACCACTAATCCCGCTCATTTCTGCTCGCAGTCGCATGTCGATTCGTAGGACCAACTTGTTTCTCATGAAGCCTCAACCTATGTCGCAATGGTGTGATGGTGGAAAATCTCGCACAATGAGGTAAATTTACCTTAGCCTTTTCACATATTTACTTTGAATTCAACCGTGTATGTCGCGGTGTCACCTTGTGTGTCACCGTTGTGCGTTGGACTTGAGCTCTCAGCTGCTGTAACTACAGCTAAGCCGGTTGCCACACCACGGGGCGGAAGATATGAGCTAATCAGATGGTTGTAAATGGCTAGAAATGTAAACGGTGGCTACTATTAACCTCGCATGTGGCATTTCGCCTCACCGAGCCTTATCATCATTCAAACAATGCCAACGTGGGTTACGTGTTGCTTTTTGATTACGATGACTGCACCCTTAGCTTGACAGATAGGCTAGCGTTGCTTGAACTTGAGGGGAGAGGATCTTGAATGGTAGTGTTATCCCGGTCTACCGTAACGCATCTTCGTGTCTCTTGTTTCACATGAGCTGCGTACGCCAATTCAAAGTATCTGGAGCGAGAATGATTACACCAAGCAAGAATAACAATTACAAGGAGTTTGAATGTGGATTTTCTTTTAGAATGGGAAAATGCAATATCCGAAACATTTTATGGAAACGGATATCCCTCTACCGGAAGTCCCACCCTCTCCCGCTAATAACCCTTATTTGGAGCATCCCGTTAGTTGCGTCCCCTGCGAGAAGAACGCCTGGGAACCGGGACGAATGTAGATTAGACTCGATTTGGGCCATATGGTCATGTCACGCTATAAGCGTTGATTAGTGTGCGCTCCTCTTCACAATTGGATTAGTTTAAAGTCTGTTGCGACGACCGTTATTAGCATTTGGCGATCGCTTAAACAATTTTTGTTCTCAGCCTTAACTTGGTCTGAACTGGTAATGGGAGGTTAAGAGCTCTGGAAAGCGAGGCAAGCATTGATGACTCTAAAGGGCTTAACATTCTCGGCTGTTGAGAAATGTGAGGGATTTTATGATTTTTTCAAGATGAGAGCTCATTGTATTGGTCATGAATACCATGAGCATATCGAGGATGCAACATGATCTGCACGCAAGGCTTGGACACTAGTAAGATGTAATTTCCTTCAGTTGCAGTTAATAGTATCTCCAGCGTCATTAAGTCAATACGTCTTGTTCCTTTCCTCCTGATTAAACAGGTGACGAACACGTTGGACCGTGAGACATTTTCTTATACAGGTGCATAGCCGGAGAGGTACCGCCCATCGATGGCCAATCACTCGCCTCCTGGCTTTCTGTGTTAAAAAGGTGAAGGATTCTTGAGATACTACAGCTACCTGCCATGGAGGAAGACCAGAATAAGACGGCCACGCCTGAGCACAGTCCGGTCCACAGCTCTGTTCCAAGCCCGGCTGCCAGCCCACTGCCCAACCCAATCCCGGACAGAATCGTCCTGCCGTCAACTAACAATGTGGAGGTAGCCTTTATTGAAATACACTCATCACTTACCTAGTTTATTTTTACTTTATAGAACTGAATCACTTAAGTTGATATTAAGAAGAGAAGAGAATGCCCTCTCATTCTTAGTTTGTATTAGTGATTAACTGTGTGAAGTTGAAGCAAAGGAATAAAGATGTATGAACATGTTATAACAGCAGTAATAACTAATCAGACGGCCAGTCTTCGATATTTAATGACCTTAAGCATGATTGAATAGTCCGGTTGAAATATGAATAGGAAATTATTATTTCTTCTATCAGAAGTATTATGTTTTTTCTAATGTCTAAGTTCTGCTTGAACTTTGAGACAAATCCTATTTCCCCAAAACAGTGTATCAGTGCTCTATCTTGCTTTACTGCCACTTCCCAGTCCATTGTGCAAGTCTATATCATTATTTGATTTGTCATATTTGGAGAAATAGTAAAGCTTGCCCTGATGTCTGTGAGCCAATAGTCTAAGATAAAGAACTTCTGGGTGTGGCTGTCTATAGCTACTAGTCTACTGTTAATATCATCGTTATCGTTGTGTTTAATTTAGAAGATGTTATAGGACAGTAAAGTAAGTGTTAGGGATGTCATGTTTTTGATCCAAACATTGAAGTGGGTTGAAAAAGATAAAAATGTTCAGCAAACATTTTGTGTGCTCAGCATTTTAAAATCACAGTTTTTCTGTATAGCTATATAGTTACGTTGGTATCTAGTCTAGATGGATATGGGTTGAAAGGTACTGGGTTTGATCCCCAATGTCTGCAGCCTACCTGTATCCTGCATCCTTGAACAAGATGCATCTATTAAATGTCGTAATTATTGTAAAAAACATTTTCCAGTATTTGGATTCAGCGTAACATTTTTCTCTGGGGACGTCCTCTGTCCGAACTCAAATCCCAGTTTCCCCCTCTGCAGCTCTGTACCACAGCACAACAAAGTATGAATACTAAACGTGTGTGTGTGTGTGTGTGTGTGTGTGTGTGTGTGTGTGTGTGTGTGTGTGTGTGTATACCCTTACAACCCCTACTGCCCGTACTAAACCTCACACTAGAACACCTTGTCCTCCCTCTCCTGCGTCCCTCTCCTCCAGCACCTCAACGTCAACCAGATCCAGGTGGTGGTGCGCCGTAGCTCCACCCCCAACGTCACCGAGGAGACCACCTACTTCCTGCCCCGCAACGCCGTGGTCGACGCCGGCACCAACACGGACCCCCCCGTGGTGTGCTGCCCGCTGCTCCGCAAGGTCTGCCCCTGCCCCCCCAGGGGCCTGCTGGCCTCGCTGATCACTAAAGGTACCAGCAGAACCCATGGTACCATGGTTCAATGGGGTCGTTTAGCGCTCCATGCTTTTTACAACGATGGTTTTGGATGAAAGTAAAAAAACACAATTTGACAGAATGTCTGTTACATGTGCTTATTACACCTTTCGGAAACCCTTTCACAATTGCTGCATGGTTTTCTCTATAACTTGGTATAGTGACAGCTGTGTGTTAATATAGAATTGGGCTGTGTTTCCTCAAGTTTTTCATCGTAATCAAGTCTCATCTCGTGAACAAAGTAATCAACAATCGAAGTAAACCGTTTATATTTGACTTTTTAAAATCAAACAAAATCAACTTCCTGTTTTCTTTGCATTTCCTTGATGGAAGTAACCAATGGGAGTTGAATGGAAGTTTGCTTGGTCGTACGTGGTGTTCTCCATCCTCATACTGTGTGTGTGCGTGTGCGTGTGCGTGCGCGTGCGACCCCAGTGATTCTGGCTGCGGTGCTCTTCGGCGTGGTGTGGGCCATCACGGAGAAGGAGTGCCTTCCGGGGGGGAACCTCTTCGGCATCACCGTGCTCTTCATATGCGCCGTCACCGCCGGCAAGCTGGTGGGCCTCATCCGCCTGCCCGGGCTGCCCCCCTTCCCACCTCTGCTGGGTAAGACTCAGGGCGCTGGGCTGAGGGAGTTCCGCACCAGTGGTTCTCAACCTCCGGTCCGCCGGCCGGTTATGGCTTGGTGCTCCCGGGATCCCCCCACAAATAAATATGTATTTATTTCAGAAACATATTTTTCATGTCTACTATTACTACTGGAGGAATTAGTTAGTGGGTGGGACCAAGACGGAACTGTTTTGAACTGAAAATGAGCTTTATGTGTTTACAATAATAATCACCACTAAGCACATATGTGTCTAACGGTGGCATTGGTTGGTAAAAGGATCAAGTCCCCTACAAGTTGGTTTATTTATTTTTTGTTCAATAATAGGTACATATATGTAAGGAATAATCACAGAGAGGCCGGGCAATAAACAGTTTGATATGCCCGGCTCGTGGACGGCTTACCGCCCGAGACGAAGTCGAGGGCGGTAACCTTCCGCGAGCCGGGCATATCAAACTGTTTATTGCCCTGCCTTGAGGTGATTATTCCGTTTATTCTACTTTGCGCCGGCCAACATAATAAAACAATTCATATACTTTAATAATTAGCCTTTTTCTTATTCGTATTGCATGCTTATTAAATGTATGCTCTGTTTAAGTTCATCTCCCTCGAAAAGTAGTTCCCTTTAGAACTACGGTGAATAACGTTAGCTCAACTGTAGGTAACGCGTTTCTATAGCAAACAGTGACCACACAAGGTTGCAACTGATCACTAGTTTAACAACGTAGTTGTTACATTCGTATCAAGTCAGCTTTAATGACGATCGATCAAACATGCACTCCTTGGTTTATTTTTACAACGGACCTCATGTTTGAAATGTATGTGATAGAAAACGATACAAGCGGCGTATTGATCTACTGTGCTCAGTCAGCAGCAAGTAGAACCGACAAATCAGCGGGCAATATGCCGGATTAATGCACCCCTCCCAGCCAATCAGAATCTAGCATTCTTAAATGAAGTAGAATAATCGGCTATAATCGGGAATAGAACGGGAGTATAACGTAAGACATCGCAAATCGTTCGGGAATTTTCCTGGGCACATCGGCTATATTCGTTAATCTTCCGCGCTTTATCGTGTTTTATCGTCTTTATATCGGCAACCTCAACACTCGAAAGACCCTCGAGAACCCTAGACAAATAACGATTGTGAGTGACCAGATTGTGTTAAGGAAGACCCTCAATCTGCCACTTGGGTATAAATAGGGGGTGATGGATGGATGTCCTACTTTTATAATTACAGGGTACTTCGCCCATTTAGAACCGGCGTTCTATTATTATAAAATCGCTATTGTAATATAAATAAATATATAAATAAATATCAGTCTAAACCAGTCTCCCCTTTGCCTTCTCCCGAAATGACGCCAAATGACGCCAAACGCGTCATTTGACGTGTTTGGCGTCATTCGAAATGACGTCAAATGACGCCAAACGCACTTCGGGTGTCTTCCCTGGCATACATTGTTATGTTATCGTTATAACATCGGGTATGTGTAAATGCTACCCCGATAAATTGACCCGATCATACATTTTTAGCCCGATGTCACCCGAATCACCCCGACTTCCACATCGGTGGTCCATCGGCCATTAGCGGGATGGTGTAAACGGGGCATTAATATTCTGCAGCTGTGGTGCCTTAAATTTTGACCTTTGTTTAAAACTGCTGTGTAAATATACAATACACAAAGTTGGGGTTAAAAGGTACGTAAACGCCAAATTCACGAATTCAGTTCAGAACAGTTCCGTGTGGGTCCCACAAAGTGTTATTTTCTTACTTGAGTTAAACATTAATTACGAGGAAAAAAAAGGTTATTATCTTCTGTTATAGCCAGTGCTACACGAAACTGCATCGTCAAATTATCCCAATCACGATGATGTCTAATTGTTTTTCCCTGAACAGGCATGTTGCTGATGGGCTTCACATTGAGGAACATCCCCGTGGTAACCGATGCCGTCTACATCGACTTCAAGTGGTCGGCGTCTCTCAGGAACATCGCCCTTGCCGTTATCCTAGCCAGAGCTGGGCTGGGCTTGGACCCTTCGGTACGTGGGCCACACAGGAGCTGCGTCATACTCAGTGATTCATGGCCTGCTCCTGACATGTGACAGAGTTCACTCTGAAGACACTTTTACCACAGCGTCTTGCAGCGAACACAGAGGCGTGTCTTTAAAGAGGTGTCTTGCTCTCGGATGCCTACAGGTTTAAATGCTGACATCGGGTATTAAAATGGGAGACGTTGGTATTTTATAAATCCCAGACGGGAATTTCAAGCGAGAGGGAAACGCGCAGGAAGTAACGGATTTGCAAATGTGAATAAGAGCTGAATTCAACAAGATAAGAGATGGTTGAGCTTCACCGGTCGCTGCTACGCCATCATGCCCCCTAGCTGCTGTTCCAAGCAGAATTAAAGCGGTAAATGTTATTTTGTTGTCCTCTTGTTAATAGTTGTTTTGTATTTTGTGTGAATGTGTTTGCGCGTGTGTTTGTGTGTGTGTGTGTGTGTACGGGCACGTGTGTTTGCGTGTGTATGTGTGTGTTGATGCCCATGTATGCGTGCGTGTACAGGCGCTGCAGAAGCTGAAGTCGGTGTGTTTGCGGCTGGCCTGTGGGCCGTGTATCCTGGAGGCGTGCACCGTGGCGGTGGTCTCCCACTTCCTCATGGGGCTGCCCTGGGTGTGGGGCTTCATCCTTGGGTACAGCACCGCTGCTCACTAGCCTTCTGTCCACCCCTCTACATTAGCCTCCCAAACCCAGTCAAACTGAACTGAACTTGTTTGTTTGATAGACTACAGACTCTGTACTATATTCAACCATTATTTAATAATAGTTAGTGTTATTAAAGGGGATCACAGTAACTGCTTATGGCAGAGCTGACATCTAGCATCGCTACAGGCTATCCTCCGTGGTTTTAAAAAGAACAATTAAAGGGCGCTTTGGTAATTGCACTCTCTTGCAGGTGGACCATTCATGCATATCTTCATGGGGGCTGTCAAACCGCAAGTCTGTCTTGATCTATACACAGAGTATATAAAAAAAAATGCCTGAGCCTGAGCTGAAAAGTGCTGTAGGAAACCCTGATTGAGGCTGCTTTTATCAAGATTGAAGAGTTGTAAAGAGAGAGAGGGGGAAAAGAGCGAGTTTTTTTGACTCAACAAACCCAGAAAAAGTCCTCTCCCTATCTGGTCCCTTCATCTATTTTCTCTATCATCGAGGAGTTGATTGTTGTGTGATTGACAGCAAGTATTTATTGTATTCTCTCTGAAACAATCAGGGAAGAGATGCACAGACTGCTCGAAAATTAGCCAGGAGATGTCCAAAATCTAAATTGGCCAATCCAGAGGCAGGCGCAGTCAACTAAACAGAAACCGTTCTCACGGAGCAAAATGTTCTCACGGAGCATTTCACGCACCACTAGCTTTCAACCTTCAGCACCTTTCTAATAGTTATAAGATCATTAATTCTAACTGAGTCCCTTTTTGAAACCAAAGGA
Organism: Gadus morhua; assembly: GCF_902167405.1. NCBI lineage: Eukaryota > Metazoa > Chordata > Actinopteri > Gadiformes > Gadidae > Gadus > Gadus morhua. Next base: position 9,804,557 of record NC_044050.1, read on the forward strand.
CACTTCATAAAGACAGAGCTTGAAAAAATAAATAATTTAATTACAATTAATTGTGTAATTTTCATCCACATTTCATTATCCCGAGGACACTTTCAATAAAAATGTATTTTATATAAAAACAAGCAAAATTAGGCAGAGAAATTAAGGCCTGGATATTTGGCAAGACTTACTTCTATTCTGTCCATGGTTAAGTGCTCTTCAGTGGAGGACTGATGTGTTCTCTCTCTCTCTCTCTCTCTCTCTCTCTCTCTCTCTCTCTCTCTCTCTCTCTCTCTCTCTCTCTCTCTCTCTCTCTCTCTCTTGCTCTCTCTCTCTCTCTCTCTCTCTCTCTCTCTCAGCTTCGTCCTGGGGGCGGTGTCCCCGGCGGTGGTGGTGCCCTCCATGCTGGGACTCCAGAAGGACGGCTACGGCCTGGAGCAGGGCATCCCCACGCTGCTCATGGCGGCGGGGAGCTTCGACGACATCCTGGCCATCACCGGCTTCACCACCTGCCTGGGAATGGCCTTCGCCACGGGTGAGTAAGGGAGGGCAGGTGGGATGGTGTTGGGGGCGGCCTCTTCTTTGGAAAAACGATGGAGATCAGGTCGTGTTATCTTCCTGCTAAACTTGAACTTCCTGCTAAACAAAACCCCAATGAAATTTAAATCCATTCCTGTTATTATCATTCCCTCTTCTCCGAACTGGAGAACACCTCCAGCTGGTTCTTCCAGGGGAACTTCATCCCTCCGGTGTACCGAGAGCCGTGAGAACATGTGCACCGGTCTGAGTAACTGACTAGGGGGTACCCCCCATGCTGCTCGCCCTTAAAAAGCCTCCCACTACGTCTCCCCCTCGCTACTCCATACCGGGGAGAGTCACTGCAGATAAAGGGCATGGGAACATGGTGCCATGATGCCAATTCATTGTACCTATACTTGTACCGTAGACCTGCTCAGAAGGGGTCTTGGGTCCCACAGATGCTCTCAGGGCCCTGAGAAGACCTCTAGTTAACAACCACCTAACTAAGGTGTTCGTTAGGACACACCAGGAAATGTTGGGTCACACAAAGATGGGCTTACGTCTTAACGAATGGATCAGCTTTTAGTTGGCAACGTCACTTCCCTCAAGTCCAAGTCAAATACCGATAAAAATAAATAAAGTTTTGCAATGAAACAACTCTCATTGGGTTTTGCATGTGTGCTCACGTTAGGAGCAATATCTAATTATCGATTATATTTGTAGTTGCGTATGCAGCAATATGAGTCGAGTGATGTGCCCTGCCTTCTATGGGCTAATGTTGTGTACCCCCTGTAGGCTCCACGTGGTACAACCTGTTGAGGGGGGTGCTGGAGGTGGGTGGGGGCATGTTGGCTGGCATCCTGCTGGGATTCCTCATCCAGTATTTCCCCAGCGTTGACCAGGTAAGACAGTCCATAGTACTACTACGTAGTACACATTAGAGCGTGTGTGTGTGTGTGTGTGTGTGTGTGTGTGTGTGTGTGTGTGTGTGTGTGTGTGTGTGTGTGTGTGTGTGTGTGTGTGTGTGTGTGTGATGGTCTCAGACCAAGGGCTATTGGTTAGATCCTGTTAGCTTGAATTTCTTGTAATTCTACTCTAAATTCTAGCTTTTACAGAACTGATGCATAACATGGGCTGGCCTTTTCTGATATCGATACCCGTCTTAAAAGGATAAATATTTTCACTTCTGTGTTTTGGGAACATTACATTTATAAAGTATTACATTTCTTTGACGTGAAGATGTTGGAGTACGAAGTTCAATCTGTGTTTCATTTAAACTGATATATTTGAAACGTATATATATTCAAACTGACATTTCAAAGAAATTGTCTGCCTAATATTTGTTAATTGTTTGAAATATTTCCTTCAAAAATATATTTTTGTGTGCTTCAACACTTTGCTTCCCCCCAGAAACACCTGGTGATGAAGCGTTCCTTCCTGGTGCTGGGTCTTTCTGTGTTCTCCGTGTTTGGGAGTGGAGTCGCAGGCTTCCCCGGTTCTGGAGGACTGTGTACTCTGGTGCTGGCTTTCCTGGCTGGGTTGGGCTGGGGCAAGGACAAGGTACAGTACTAGATAATATAGATTTATTAGGGCTGTCAAACGTTAACAATTTAATCGCGATTGATCGCATTGTATTGGTGGGTTAAATCATGACTACTCACATTTTTTTAAATAGGTGAGTGCAGCATGCAGCACTCAACTATTGTTCTTCTTAAGTTTTTTTGTTTTTGTTCTTTATTATTCACCACAAAACACAAAAAAAACACCACAAAACTGCGACCTATCTCCTTCCAAAAATGTTCTCTGAGTGACTCCATTCCAATTTTAAAATGTTCATATAAGCTTGGAATTGCGCGGTTCTTTTCAGTATTCTATTTTATGCTTTTTAAGATATTCTACTTTTAAAATACAATTTTTTAAAATGGGAGGACGGCGGAGCGACTTCACCAGTGCAATTTCAGCAGTGCAGGGTGATACATTTGACCTTTCAGATTCTTCAGTTAAATTCCTTTAACATTTCTGTATTTTTAGCAATGCTTTGCGCTTTTCATTCAGCTTTCACTTTATTTGATTTTAACCATTCCATTTTTTTTTAAATGGTGTGCATGTTTACATTGTTTACTCCATTTATTTTTTTGAACTCTGTTCAAATCCCTTCACTTGATTTAAGCCATTTAACGTTTCTTTACGTCTTAATCTATGTGGCTTTATTAAAACATATTTTCACCCTCACTGTTCTATTTGAAATCCATTCCAATTGAAATTAAATGAGATTATCAAATGGAATGACACAATATCCTTCATACCAAATATACTGTACTTAATAAGCAAAAACAAGACAGTGTGATCTTGAGGGAGTTTTACTCAGTCTGGGTTTAATATGAAACTTAAGAATCACCACTGATTTGGGAATTGTACAATTGTAAACCAACGGTTACTTCTACAAGTGTAGTTAAATTCAAATAAGTGGCGCCACATATTTGGGAATTGTAAACAGGCTGTCACTTACTGCAGTTTTTATCGGGCACTTATTGCAAGTTTGATTCAATTTAAAGTAAGTGCAACTAAAAAAAAAAATAATACTGAAAATAATATTGACATTCTGTGGGCAGAAAATTAATGAAAGAGAATGTGCGTTTATTTTTATGAATCAAATTAAAATAAGAATGCGTTAACAAATTATTATCACGCTAAATTGAACAGCCCTAATATTTATACATTTTGTAATGGGGCCAACTGAAATGGTATTAGAATACATTAACAACAATCTTCATTAAACAGTCTGTACAGCCTTCTTGTTTTCAGTTTCCCCTTTACAGCATAATATCTTTACACTGATATATTTATGTTGACAACCTCCTAGATGGTCCTTCCTATCCAGCAGGCAGCTGATGGACTCACTGTGGTCCTGGTTTGTTTCCTCAACCAGAGGAAACACCTCCCCCATGCGGCTCTCAGTGGGGTCCCGGCCCTGCTCTGTGGGTCCCCACTTGTGTTTATGTGTGTTTATGTTTGTGTGTGTGTTTCTAGATTCACGTGGAGGAGGTGGTGGGGACAGCCTGGGATGTGTTCCAGCCCCTGCTGTTCGGTCTGATCGGAGCAGAGATCAGGATCTCCCAGCTGGAGGCCCACACAGTAGGTGAGGCCCCGCCCATCTCCAGCATTGAGCCAGCATTGGGCAGCCATCTTGGTTCTGAACGCTAGCTGGGTGGCGGAATCATAGACATACAAACATGCATAGACGCCGCATTGACTGCTTTGGCCTGTTGCTATTATTGGTTAGGGCCAAACAAGTAAGATGGCTGCTAAAGGTGAACAAGGTCCATTGTCTCTCATTCAAATCCCTCCCAGGCTGACACACACAAGTTTGCATAGCGTACACAATGCAGATAGTATCTAGTGTTGTGTTACGGTCTGACGGTCTCTCGGGAGGTAATAAAAAATCCCTGTTCTAAAATTAACATTATAATAACATTTTGTATTAGATTATCTTATTCAGTATAAAACAGAAATAATGGATAAAATTCAACTTTTTCAATATCTTTTTAATCAGGTATTAAGTATAGTAGCGGTCACTATTTTAATCATCTGAAGTTATTGATTTCACATTGAGAAGGTAACTGTTAGTCGCCCTTTCTCAAGGATAGACTGCGAACATTGGGGCTCAAGTGTGTGTGTGTGTGTGTGTGTGTGTGTGTGTGTGTGTGTGTGTGTGTGTGTGTGTGTGTGTGTGTGTGTGTGTGTGTGTAGGCCTGGGCATCGCCTCCCTCCTCATCGCCCTGGTGGTGCGCGTCCTCTTCACCTATGTGTGTGTGCTCTTTGCTGACTTCAACACCAAGGAGAAGCTCTTCATCGCCCTGGCCTGGATGCCGAAGGCCACTGTGCAGGTACTGCAGCGCCGCTCCAGGAGGGGCTCCTGAGAGGGGCCCCTGAGAGGGGCTCCTGAGAGGGGCTGGAGGGGAGACCCAAGACCTTGAAAAATGGTGGAGGAGAGCGGATGAAAAAGTCTTGTCCATCTCTGCTCCCTTTCTTCCTACATTAATCTGCCATTGAGGTGGCCCTGCTACGCGTCCTTATGTGGATGTCAGGCGAGAAAGATGTGCGGAACCTATCTGGGAAGAGAGGCCCTGATAGCTCATAAATTAGCCAGGAGTTGCAAAAAATCGTACATCGCTTTATAAAAGAGAAAGGCACGTAGTCCACCAGCACAGATATAACCGCGACTAACTCAGTCAGTCCTCAGTAAAGGTAACCATAGCAACTACCTCCAGTAACCTACTGTTGCCCCCCCTCCCCCCCCCTCCTGCAGGCGGCCATCGGCTCCACAGCGCTAGACATGGCCAGGATCAAAGGGGACCCCGTGCTGGAGCGCTACGGTATGGACGTGCTGACGGTGGCCGTGCTGGCCATCCTCCTCACCGCCCCCGTGGGGGCCCTTGCCATCGGCCTGGCCGGCCCCCGCCTGCTGCAGAAACCGAGTAGCCCGAGCTGGGGTGAGCCCGTCAAACACAACCTCTCCTCCTTCCTTCTGGGTAGGTACAGGGATCCATTGTCCTCCATAACCTGAGTAGAGCCCTCCTCTGATTACCTGATTACCCCCACACCGAGGGTCCTCGGGTTCCTTTAGTAAGTAGTGAGTTCTGCTATGTAGTACCTTCGCTGCTTCACCAGCCTTTTGTTTGGCATACAGTGTGTATGAGCCTGTTGTGAGAGTAATGTATGGTTAGAAGAGTTGTCCTACAGTTGTTGTTGAAACGGTGTGTATGAGCCTGTTGTGAGAGTAATGTATGGTTAGAAGAGTTGTCCTACAGTTGTTGTTGAAACGGTGTGTATGAGCCTGTTGTGAGAGTAATGTATGGTTAGAAGAGTTGTCCTACAGTTGTTGTTGAAACGGTGTGTATGAGCCTGTTGTGAGAGGATGGATGGTTCGAAGAGTTGTCCTACAGTTGTTGTTGAAACGGTGTGTATGAGCCTGTTGTGAGAGTAATGTATGGTTAGAAGAGTTGTCCTACAGTTGTTGTTGAAACGGTGTGTATGAGCCTGTTGTGAGAGTAATGTATGGTTAGAAGAGTTGTCCTACGGTTGTTGTTGAAACGGTGTGTATGAGCCTGTTGTGAGAGGATGGATGGTTCGAAGAGTTGTCCTACAGTTGTTGTTGAAACGGTGTGTATGAGCCTGTTGTGAGAGTAATGTATGGTTAGAAGAGTTGTCCTACAGTTGTTGTTGAAACGGTGTGTATGAGCCTGTTGTGAGAGTAATGTATGGTTAGAAGAGTTGTCCTACAGTTGTTGTTGAAACGGTGTGTATGAGCCTGTTGTGAGAGGATGGATGGTTCGAAGAGTTGTCCTACAGTTTTTATTGAAACAGTTATCCCTTCGCACTAGCCTCGTGAGATTAGGATGGTCTCAAGAGCAGGTCTCAAGAGCAGTTGTCTTGTAACCGAAAGGTTACTAGATCGATCCCCAGCTCCTCCGAGCTGGGGATTGATGTGTCCCTGAGCAAGACATTTAGCCCTAACTGCTCCTGACGAGCTGGCTGTCGCCTTGCATGGTTGACTCTGCCGTCGGTGTGTGTATTAACCGATGTAAGTCGCTTTGGATAAAAGCGTCTGCTGAATGCCCTAATTGTAATTCAAGAGTGGTTCAAAGTTCAGTTTCTTGCTGAGGATCAGTCTGGCCTCGCTCCCAGGAATTAACCTTTCATAACCTCAATCAAAGCCATGGGAGGAAGTTCTGCAGCTCTTTTGCCCTGCATGGTACCGGGCCGGCTCAACGTGCCCGAAACCGCACATTTCTGAAACCACCCTCGGAGGTGGTTTCAAATCTATCCGGACCTATGCGGTTTCGTGTTAGGATTCGTCTGGACGTCTGAAACGCTTGATGGCAGTGGCTCCCCACCAGCTGGGGGATGTCCGAGTTGCGTTGAATTTTTTATTTATTATTTTATTTGTATTCTTTTTGTAGCTTTAAATAAAGCCCCTTGATAATTATTATTTATTACTAACTGTACATTTAAAAGTATTTCTGCTCAATTTAAAAGGTTGAATCTCCTCGTGACTGAATGTTTGTATACAGTGCGCAGGCTTGATGCGCTCCACTTTTTTCTGTGGAGAACCAGCGCCTTGAATATTTACTACAACGTTTCTACAGCTCGACGCGGTTTCAAAATGACTCCGTCTTTACGGAGTGCGCCTTATAGTCTTTACGAAGTGCGCCTTATAGTGCGAAAATACGGTAATTCACTCAATTCACAAACTCATACCCCTCACTAGAAATGTTGTGTGAAATGATTTTCAAGCAGTCTTGCAGTATCAGCTTGGTAGATGGAACAGCGAGGTGTCCGATAGGCGGAGATCTAGATCAGCGGGAGTGGCCAGCGAAGCTGTGCATGGTGGTGCATGGTGGGAGTTGTTGTCTTCAATCCACAAGCGCCAAAAAGTCACTTTCTGCCTTTTCTCGGTCAAGACGGCACCAAATTAGAATTTTATTTTATTATTCGACTACATATAGGACCCAATTTAAATATTCATGCCTCCACCGGTGAAATGCTTCTTTAATGTTTTTGTTTGCTCCTTCTGATAATATTTATTGTTGCAGGTGTTGCCGCGGCTACAGATGGAGACGAAGAAACTCCCGTCAGTTATGAAAGTACGCTCTGAGTACACTACGTCATGAGAGTGCTGCAACCATTTCTTATTCATAATGGATGTAACCAAAAGGAAAGAAAGTGTGTTTACCTATGTTGTAGTTAGTTGGAGGCTATGTGGTTAAAAACAAAACTCAATTTTATTTTTTATTAAACGGTTACAAGGCCATTACGAATCCACTGTTATGCAACTGAAATGCAATAATTTATGAATATATTTTTAACTACTGATATTCTCTTCGCAGAAAGAGCTATAGTTACAAGCAAATACAATAAGCTGACATTTGAATGGCGTACTTATTCTTTTCACTGTTTTGTATTTAAGACAATGTACTAGGTTTTTTTTCTACAGTGTTTTATCAGATTTTACACTTGGTATTTCCCAGCTACGGGTTTTTTTGTTTATTTTAATTACAAGTATGAGATTGCGATTCTGAATTAGCGGGGAAAAAAAATCAATCATTTTTTAAAGAAATAAATGAATAAGACATTTGTTTTCAGTAATACCCAAACAATTTGTTCATGATATAAAAGATGTTCATTTCATTATATCTAAAAAAGCTTTTGTTTTAGTTTATCTGGATTCTTTGAAAATCATGCAGTCTTTTTATATTCATAATTTACATGTTCTCGTACAACTAATCTGTTATGTCTATCTGTTATTTATGAAAAAAGTTCAGGAAATATGTTGAGCTTTATATCGAAACAAAAAATAAACATGTCCAAACTGTACCAAAACTTGACATGTCAAATGTTTGTTTCACAAGGTATATGGTCCAAGAAACAACACAATGATGGTTTACTTTCACAAAAGTTCATTTAGAAATGGCCAGATCTTTATTTTGTCGATAAGAAAATAAAAGTGCTACAATACCAGTTATCTACATGTGTTGATTTGACGATGACAATACTTACAGCGAAATTTTAACTGAACGACTGCAAGACAAAAGTAAGATGCATGGAAACACAAATCACTAATTTGGAATAACGGTTTCTTCCAGTCATTAGTCATGATAGTAAAAACAAAATAGTTTGACAAACTTAACCAAGTGATGAAGGCAACTCATTTGACAATAGGTTGTAAACAAATCTATATTTTTAAGGACATGAAAATATGGAGTAGATTCAAGCAATAACTTAAGAGTATATTTATGTAAAGACCTAAAGCAGACTCCAAATGAACCCTGTCGTTGATGTTAAAAAATTCTAAATAAATCCTCATGTTTATATAATATATCAAACAAGAAAAGAAAGTATGAAATGTACAGTACGTAGTGCAAAAGCCCATTGGAAGTCCATATCTAAAAATAAGACAAACCTACATTTAAATTCATCATTGGCAATAACAAGCAATTGGAACTGCATTTAAGTTGTCCCCTTTGGGTGTTCCCAATAGTTTGGAACAGCAAGAATCGTCCTGTAGGCATTTACATTAAGATGCACAAAGTAAGCAGAGAAGGTGTGTCGTTCTATGAACATGTGGAACAGTGATGTATATAACGTAACTAAGAATAAAATGATGACAACAAAACAAAAAGATACAAATTGAAAAAGTTCTGATCTAGAAGACTGAAGACACAGGTTAGTACCAGGGGCGGCTGCACAGGTGTATTATAGGATCTTCTTCTTCAGTATGAGGGGGCCCACGTTGTCTCCCGTTAGCTCGTTGTGCTTTATGTGGGATTTGTCACAAACAGGAAACTGAAACACAAAGCACGCTCTATTACGATACACTGTAAAGCACGACATGTGCACAAGCCAAATTGAGTTCACATATTATTCCATGTCTTATCTCGGATCAAGCAGTCCTACGTTATAGCAGAACTTCTGGGGGGAGACGCCCCCGAGCCAGGGCCTGAAACCTAAGACCTTAAGGCAGGGGTTCTCAAAGTTTGGACAGATGAGGGCCAATTGAGGAACCCAAAATTTGACTGAGGGCCGCCAAAAAGATTCAGGCGGGAAACGCCGTAAACATCCCAGTGGTGAAGAAAAACATTGTGGCCGGACCTCCGGGAGTGAGGTCAAGTGAGGTCTAAATCACGAAACTGAGGTTCATCCTTTCAAAGTAATTTAAAGTCGGATTAAGACTAACAAATGTAACAGGATTTAATTGAAAGCTAGAGAGAGTCGACTTTTCTCTTCTATATTTATTTACTTTTGTTTAAATTCATATTGATAATATAATAATTAAAAAATATATATATATATTAAAATCATTTTTCTTTTTACTTTCATCTGTATGTCATTGCGGGCCGCCAGGAATGTTTCTGCGGGCCGCCATTGGCCCGCGGGCCGCACTTTGAGAACCAATGCTTTAAGAGTTCGAGTGTCCTGTTAAAGCGAGGTCTTCTACCTCAAAAGTTTGGCTAACCTAATCCAAATCAGTAGTGATTAACTTCCTCAAACATCCACTGTCAAATAAATCACAGACTTTTTCTCTATACAAAGTACGCCGAGTTGGGACTTGCAGTCCCGTCATTCTGCAGTTTGAACCGCAGCATACTTGATATCACCATCTGCGGTCGCTTGGCAACACTCTGGTTATCCTCCCCCAATAAAACAAAATATGATATATAAAAAACACCCGGCCTCTGCGTTTCATTTGAAAGATAAGAATGCATGTATCCCCATACTTAAGAGTGTTTGAGTTTGTTAAAAGATCTGTAGCCTACACATAGAAATCGAATGAAATGAGACAAAAAAGCAAACAAATGGATCAGAGTTCAAACAAACAGTTGCAGGTTTTCTCCGCCAACGTTGACACTTTTTGTTACGAAATGCCTTCTGGGATACTTGGCTGTCCCCAGTGTTTCCCCTAGATTGTTTTGTAGCAGTGGTGCTGTGAGTTGGTAACCCGCTAGGGAATCCGGGGGCAAGCCCCCACCCACCCGGAAGGAACATTTTGAAAAATAACCCTTTAAATGGTTACTTCTGGTGAGATTTTTAGGGGAAAAATGTACAGATTGAGCTTCCAAATATGAAACACAGAGGGATAGAACAGAGTTAAGGTATCTGCTGAGACCAGATCATTGTGCAAATGTGCCTTGAACTTGACAGAAACTTTCACTTCCCTAAAATGAAGTGATGACTGCAGTGGCGCTGACAATCCAGCAGCGCCACTGCAAAAAAATAAATATATATAGTGTTTCCCCTACATGCTGAATGCATATAGGGGAAACACTGCTGTCCCATGTCCACAGAAGTCACCTCTCCATGCATCCTCGATGTGAGGAGCAAGAACACATCCGGGCAATAGGTGTGTACTCGACGAGATGCAGACTATTTAACGGAACAGTACTTTGTCTGCCACTGATGACATTTTACAAGAACACAGGTACAGACAAGAGAGCAAGAACGCTACAGACTGATTGAGAAAGAGCTTGAAAGGGACATGGACTCACGGTTTTGGAGCGCCAGCAGCGACAGTAGCAGACATTGGCGCTGTTCAGGTCCTCGATGTCGATCTCGTTCACCACCTTGGGATTCTCCTTCTGGATCTTCAGGTTGATCAGGCTGTCCCTCTGCTTCTTCTTCTTTGGTAGGAAAGGTCGGATGGTCAGGTAGCCTAATAACGCCAGGATGCCTAGCAGAGGGAGCAGCCGCAGCCACTCTGACACTGAGAAGAAAGCACACACACACACACACACACACACACACACACACACACACACACACACACACACACACACACACACACACACACACTTGATTTGCTCATTCTTTAAATAGTCATCTTAGAAACGTAAAGACCCATGATTTCCAATCTAACTTTTGATGATATTTCAATGTCCGATTGGTTTCAGAGAAAAGTTTTTAATTTGAGCACTCTCTGCCTTAATATTTGTTTATGTATCGATGCAAATATTTATTCATGTCGATACATATACAGGCAAGACTTTATGCCATATGATTATACACCAACACAAATAATGTATATCAACTTCCCGTTTATAAGCAGCTGTTGGTATTTCCTCATAGTTTCCCATGCAGCACTACAATGGTGGATAAGGTTTAAACAAAACAAGATTTCGACAGATATATCCTCTCAACCCCACAAACAAGGCTGATATAAAGCTATAATTGTTATTGTTATTATCATCATTATCATTAATAATGATAATAATAATAATAACGGTCACTACCTTTTTTCTTACCATATTCAAGTTTAAAACAAAAGGATAGGTTGTTGCAAACACTGCAGAAAGAACCCAAACACTACTTAATAATACCGACTAAATGTGGAATGCTTATTTTGTTTTTTCTATATATCCATAATATCTCTGGGCTGCATAATTGAGGATTTACCTTTGATCCCAAATGAAGAATCTATAATCTCATTAACGCTTAAGGTAAAGTATCATCCCATTCACATATAGCTTTCATCTTCTGAGCTACAGTCTTAACATTCCTGCAGGTTGTTCACTCTTCATTCATCTGTGACAGAACCCATTAACATTAAACAAGGGTGTGAAAAACCCTAACTAAAATCCCATTACGAAGTTTGATATAAACTGATCCAAAACACAATAAAAAGTCAATCTCTCAAGGCAAATATCAAAACATTATTTTATTCAAAAAGTACGTGCAACTAGTATTCACTTGCAATCTACTCTTAAAAGTTCACTTTCTCAAACTGTGGAGTAAGAATAATTACAATGCATTTCTAGACTTCTATGTCCCGAGGACAATTTCCATATCGATGACATAGTTCGATTGCACCACGAATCATACGAATCATGTATCAGGAACATGTGTTCTTCTAATGTTCAATATTACTATAATATTACAGGTATTACGATACTTGGTCAATGTTGGATATTTCAAAAGAAGAACAACACATATGAAAACGACATGAAAAAACCTGATTATTTTCATACACAGAAACAAATCTAACTTTAATGGGAATTTACAACCTAAACGGCAGTGGAAGTAGTTTCCATACAGAGGACACTATGTTGGGACATTGTCATATCCTACCTGTTAACCTTGCAAATCCGCCGATGGTCTCTGGAAGAGGGAGCTTCTTCAGGTAGGCTGGAAGCTGCACCTTGATAATCCTGGAAATCGTTTCTAACACCATCTTGGATAGGTCTGTACAAGACAAATTAATTTGAGTAGAATAGTTGCTGGGGTTTGTTTCACGTCAATACGTACGTTTTACGTTATAGCGTTGGCTTAACCGTTTCGTACCATATCGCTGAGTACCTCGCACACAGCCTGTATGAAGTAGAGACCTTGAGGTAGCGTAAACTGTTTGGAGAATTGGCGCAACAGCAGCCAGAGCCCTCTTGTAATTTAGCCAATGAACAGTAGAGGAGTTGTTGTCATTTGATTGGCCAAACTTCCGTACATTCTAATTTTCGTAATGCACAAAACTACACTGACAATAATGAGTAGCAATATAAGCAATATTGAAGAATAATATAACGTTTATGTGAAGTTTATAACGGTCTATTTTTTCAATTATATCAAACACATATGTATTGTAGTTATTATAATCAACAACTTCTACAGTTGTCCTTTGGAGGTTGTCTCTTTGAAGTTGAGCGCGCGCATTCACGTTTAACCGTTGGAACTACATTACCCAGCAGTCATACGAATAATAGTCGGCTAATATTTGCCTTAAAACCTCGCTGGTCTACCTACTGGTCTACCTTATTTTGATAACAAAAAAAATACATAAACACATACATAAATATTCAACGACCATTTATATATTTTCCAGCAATCTTTGAATATATATCATTCGGCACAATTTTAGACAACTAAATCGTTGTGCCAGGGTCCAGAGCCTCCCGTGTCATTGGTGAATGACCGAAGATGTCGCACTGTAGGTTGTTCTCCAGGCTGCTCTGTAAGTATTACAACTTATTACAGTGGCAATCTAACTACACGATGTGTCAGGTTGGCGCCTGTTCGTGTGTGCTGTGCTCTGTTATGCATGCTGTTTCTTCAATCCTTTCATCGAGGCAATGACCACATTATGAAGCTTGACATGGCTAGCATGGATAGCATTGCTTTAGCTTGTCAATATAATCAAATAGGCGATTTAGCATGGTTAATGTGTTTATTATAGTAGCAAATACCCTGCTACTCACTCCTTGTTGAACTTAAACATCGCATTTACTTTACAATAAACTCGATTTGCACGGTTTAAGTGTGATAATATTGCTAGTGACAATGTCTGTTAAATCACATTTGGCAACTGTCAAGTATTATTGGGCTTGTGCATTCTGATCAGTTGTCAATCACAGGCAAACTGAATGCTTGCATGATAACTATTTAGACTTTCTCAATTGTCCAATGTTCAAAGTTCAGTTAGGGAGCTCGTGGACCTCTCTTAGGCTGCAATAAAACTGAGGCCAAAGTCCATTCAAGGCCAAGGCCCAGATGACCCCTGCCTATCCCTAACTGTCATTCAGCACATCATATACACTCAAGTCACGGAAAGAGTGTTACATTAAAAATCAATTGCGCAATACATTATGTGAATCTAGTGAGTCTTCAGTCATGAAAACTGACGGACAATTAAACTGAACAGCCGCCTATATGGGTCAACACCAATGTAAGAACTATCCCCCCTTTTTTTTCTGTATTAATGTTTATTTAAGCTTTAATTACATTAATGCATTACAACTAATGATTGCCTGATTTTGGTAACACTTCCAACCAGACCGTGAAATAACAAAAATACAAAACAACAAATAGGCACGGTAAAAGCCAAGCACTGTCAGCAGGAGGCCAAGTCGTCTTCGGGTAGGGTGTGTGAGGACATTCTTGAAGTTAAATCCTGACTCGTGAAGGACTCAAATTACCTACCATTCTAGGACCCCTGTGTTTTACTCTACAGAGGGGCTTTTATGTTAGGAGATATGGAAGAACATGATAAAGGTCACATGATGAATGTCTTCCATATACATTATCACAGGTCCATAGACCAGATCAGATAGCAATTATTTAATCCCCGCGGGAGGAACTTGGGTGTTGCAATAACAAACCGATGAACATTTGGTTGGTTAATACTAGAATATCCAAGTTAAAGTAAAGCTATAATTACCCACAATAATTCAACATAATGGAAGTGCATGGACTTTTCACAGACAAGTTTGTAGCGTCTCCAGAAACCTGTCAGCTTAGCTTGAAGGTCATGGTCACTGCATTTGTTTCTAATGGCCCATTTAGTTAAATACTCATCAGATATGTTGATGGTTTATTACGTTTGACAATGCTTTCAATCAATAGATCTGTTGATTTGCTTGTTAAAACAATATCAATGTTTATATATTCACTAATATTGTAGAATAGCTATAGAGATCCATGGTACTAAGTGGCTTTGACTCCCTGCCATAAAGGTTCTACTGGGTTTAATCCCATCTTACTGAAGGCATCCTTGAGCTAGTTGCCCAAAAGCCTTCCTGCTCATTAATGTCGAATATCTGAAAACAATGCAGATGTGTTGGAAAAAGGTGTCTGCACGTTGACTAAATATTTTTTTGTGTGGGGATACCCCAGTGCAGCAGAGCGGTGTCAGAAGCTGCTATACTGCCTCCAGACAGAACCTTTACATCAGTAAAGACACCAAGGTGATCTGCCAGGGCTTCACAGGCAAGCAGGTAGGTCGACTCACCAGATCGCCACACCTCAGAAACAACTGTCCTCGTGTTGTTATTGCCTTCTATTGGCTCCCTTTGACAAGGGAACCCTGTCTTTCTTTCACTTCCTTCCACATCTAGCTTGTTAATGCTCTGGAACCGACCTGTCCTTGGAGACACTAGCTCTTATTCTCAAATGATAATGTATTGATTGTAGGTAAGAGGCATGTGCAGGTTTTACCCTTCACCAATGAAATAAAATATTTATTTGAGTTTGTCCGATTGAGTGAGGGTTCAGTGAGGGAAATGTGTACTTATGGTATAGCGCCATTTCATATAAAACAAAGGTCATTATAATGTTTATACACAACAACAGTACTAAAAAAGATTACAAAGTTGCGGTGGTTTGTTTCCACAGGGAACACCCCCTCCTCTCAGCTCCAAATTATATTTTGTTCACAATTTACTGTTGTGTAAGTCATCTTTTGAATCCAATGCTCAAAATTTATTATTTTTACCTTGTCATATATTTCTTCAAAAAAGTAAAGTAGATTGGTTGTACAGTTAAGTAACTTAATGGTACAAGTAGCTATATAAACTGAAAAACCAATATTAAATATTTTTTTGCCATATCGCTCAGCCCTTTATATCCCGTTTTGTCCATACGGTGGGCTTAACAGTCGATGGAAGGTTTCATGCTATGCTAACAGTACTTGGTAAATAAGTATTCACACTACACGATACATGCCTGATTTTCCAGGTTTTTGGAACAAAAGACAAGTGTAGCTGGGAGGCATATCGTAGACAGCTGCCATAGGCGATTGATTGTATAGTCTGAAGACTCTGAACTGCTCAAAGGTATGATCTGAGAGGCTTGCAATAGTATCGCAGAGCCTCGAGAGATACCTAGCAGTTAAAAATCAGTTAGAGAGCCAAATTGCACCTTGTTGTCTTTATTATGTCATTAAATATAGTTCTTATGAATTTGTGGAGTGATACAAGGATGAAAATAATTTAAGCTGTTCTGTTGAAGTTCAGACTAATTTTTCTCTGACTCCTTAAGCAGAAGTCTTCTTAATTTATATTGATATATATTTTGTCATTAGAGGATAGCGTTTGGCGTTAAGCCAGGGCACACAAATCTGCTCAGAAATTATAAAACACCACCAACGGTGCGGACCACAGTCTTATTCGCAGTTTGCTGTTCATTCTGACTTGGCAATTATTATTATAGAAAATATAATAAAAAATGTTGACGTTTTCTTCTTCCTGTTATGGCCCACAACAGATTAAGATCATATCATTCACATTTATTTCCCAAATCTTTAGTGCATCCATTTCTCATGAACTTTCCAGCTATCTTTTCAAATACAAAAACTTTCTAATCAGCATATAGCTTCTATATTTCAGTTTTGTATCTTAGCATCCTGAATCTCCAGTTTTTGTTTTTATTGGGGGCACGGAAACTATTAACACAGTTAAAGGGGATTTAAGTTTGTAACACTTCATTTCACATACCTTCTTGGGCTTTTGTTTGCACCCCAAGCAGTTCTTAGATTGCTTGCTTCAATATTTTGATATTTGATTCCTATGTACAATTGCCCTTGTACTTACAAGGGCAATGATCACTTGACTGATGGGTACGGGATTTATAGTTGTTATAGATGCATTCATCATGATGTAATCAAGTTAATCGTTTTACAATCCGGTTGGTTACTGGTAACTGGAATAAGCATCCTAAACCACTCCAGGGTGTCTCCTTAACATCAAATATTGTGCTTTAGCGTCGTGGTTCAATCCTTTCAATGTCCATCCCTAGTTGACCCTCCTCTCTCTGCTGTCCAGGGTACGTTCCACAGCCAGCAGTCTCTGGACTATGGCTCCCAGCTGGTGGGCGGAGTCTCCCCAGGCAAGGGTGGCAAGTCCCATCTGGGCCTACCCGTCTTCAACTCAGTCAAGGAGGTGAGTCGCCGTGAAGGTCCCCAGTCTTTAAGTCACAGTGCTCTGGAAGACTTTCAGAGAATGGTTGAAATGCATACTGGACGACGTTATCCGAACAAATGGCCCCTGAAGGGCCAGGACATTGTGGAGGATGGTTTATTACGAGGAGACCATTAGGTGTCACTATTTCATAACTACACACCTTGTCTCTCTGTCAGTCTACAGTGCTCTCTCTATGTCTTCATCTCTCTCTCTCTACAGCTCTAAACATCACTCTCTATACGTCTCTATCACTCTACATCTCTCTCCACATCTAAACATCCCTCTATACATCTCTATCACTCTACATCTCTCACTATGTCTCTGCTTCTTTCTCTACTTCTCTATCTATCTACTGGTGAACAGTACAGAAGTGTCTCTGTCTAATTTCTGCATCGCTCTCCGTTGCACCCTTTCCACCTTTTGAAACCGGACCCCCACCTCTCTAGGCGAGGGAGGGCACTGGGGCCCACGCCACCGTGATCTACGTCCCGCCCCCCTTCGCGGCGGCCGCCATCATCGAGGCCATCGATGCGGAGATGCCCCTGGTGGTGTGCATCACGGAGGGCATCCCCCAGCAGGACATGGTGCGCGTCAAACACCGGCTGATGCGCCAGGGCACCACCCGGCTAATCGGACCCAACTGTCCCGGGGTCATCAATGTGAGGACACCGTGTGTGTGCGTGTGTGTATTTAGTTATGAATGCAGAGTAAATGTAATATGGGGGAAGATAATGTGTCGACGCAGGTTCAACTGCATTGAGCCGTCATTATTAATGTTGATAGTTTTATAATTGATGGGTTAGGGAGGTCAATATCGCTTGGTCTCCGACATGTGGGGGTTCTTGCTACCAATTGGGGAAATGTTTTCCCACCGATTTGCCATGACCATTGAAGTAAAACATAATTCCTGTTCTTATATGCAGCCTGGAGAATGCAAGATTGGCATCATGCCAGGACACATCCACAAGAAAGGAAGAATTGGTATGAATTTCAAAACCTTTTTTCGGTTTCAATCAAAGAATGAAACGTGAAATGTCCCTGCCTTTGGTGTCTGGAACTGAGCCAGCTCTGTACTTAAAAGTATGCCACAATAATCTTATTGTAAACTAAACCTTGTTCAGACCTGAACAAGTGGTTCCCTGATTTGGAAACCCGTCAGGTGAAAAGAACAGTCAATTTCTATTCAGGATCCTATGCTCTTACATGACTTATGCCATTTTTTGGGCTCAAAAGAACCTGGGTTGTAAAAGCCCAAGAAATGGAGGTCCAAAATAATTCAAAAAATGAGTTTGTTCCGATGATTGAACCTGCAGCATTTCCGAGAACACTCCAACAGAGTGTGATCAATGCTTGAGTCATCCAGTCCCCATGGGCCAAATGCGTTTGAGAATGAAATGGAATAAAATAAAGACCATGAAACTCTTCCCTGCAAAACCAATGTGGAGGCTCAATGTTTTTATTACAATATTAAAGTAACAAGGTCAAACATTGAAAACCAGCCCATCATTTTGTCTCGTATCACGTGCGATGCTATCACAATTCTATCCAAAATTGTTTTTCTTTCTTGCGTCTGCCCTTCAGGCATCGTGTCCAGGTCCGGCACACTGACGTATGAAGCAGTGCACCAAACCACACAGGTTGGCCTTGGCCAGTCCCTCTGCATCGGTAAGTATCCACACACTGATGACGCTGATCAACCCTTCCCTGACCATCCAACCTGGTGGCTACCAGCCTCCTCTCTAGCCAGCACCTCCACACAACCATATAAACATTTGCTAACTTTATTTTACTTACAACTGTTACGCTTGTCATGCTGTGGCATACCCTATGGCGATCCCAGGTGTCCCTTCTAACCGTCCCAGGAAGGAGGGATCCCTATTTCAAAATTTCTTCTTACGGTTTCTCCTTGATGATTCAGGGAGTTTCTCGTTTCTATTTAGAGGGCGTAGGGTTAGGCTGGGGTCATATTATGTGATTGCTGATGCCCTTTGAGACCAGCTTTGATTCAAGGGCTATTTGAACTTATTACTTAAGTGAACTACTTAGATCCATACCTTCACCTGGGTATGATGGAGCTAAGAGGAGTTCAGTTGGGCCTCCCTCTCATCCTCATCGTCATCCTCATCGTCTTCCTCATCCTCGTCTTCCTCCAGGTATCGGAGGCGATCCGTTCAACGGTACGGACTTCATCGACTGTCTGGAGGTATTCCTGCGGGACCCAAAGACCGAGGGCATCATCCTCATCGGGGAGATCGGGGGTGACGCCGAGGAGAAGGCCGCCGATTACCTCAAGCAGCACAACTCTGTAAGGAACGCTCAACGCATGACCGGAAAGCCTCCTTCAGAGGGTTTTAATCGTGGGATCTGAAGTCCCGTCCAATATGTCGATAACAATTAGGGCCCGACCGATTCATCGGCCTGCCGATTTAATCGGCCGATTATAGCCTTTTTGAAAATAATCGGCATCGGCCAAAAAGACGCAGATTACAACCGATTTTATTTTATTTTTATTTATTTATTTTTTTAAATGTTATTGCGCTTAGTATCCTGCAGATTGCGCTCCTACTCGCCTTGCTAACTAACAACTTTAGCTGGAGTAAAAAAGAGGAGATTGAATTTTACCGTACAACATGAAAGCACGCTCGCTCAGGCAGCTGCGCGCTCACCTCACCAATGTACACAAGACGCGTTGTTTGAGCATGTTGTGCCTGTTTTTCTTTAGGTCCCAGGCCATGTTAATTTGTTATACTGTAGACTCTAACGGTGAGACCATACTGCTCAGCACGCACATGTTAGTCACTGCTCACGAGCGCAGCACATTGGGAGTTAGTTATTTATTTTACATTTTACATTACACTCATTTTTGACTGTAAATGTATTCTAAAACGCTCAAAGGTTCTGCATTCAATTCACATATTCGTCAAAAGTGTTTAAAGTATATTTAAGGTATCCAAAACTACGTTTTATATGCTTTTTTTTTTTTTTTTTTAATCAGCCGATTAAATCGCAATCGTAATTTTTCTCTGGAAATAATCGGCATCGGCACTCAAAAATCAATATCGGTCGGGCCCTAATAACAATATGTTGTTTTTATTACAATGATTGAAAAGCACCAAGATGCTGGCTTTTATTCTACATGGTCTCGTTTGGAACCCTCCCCTGACTCAGGCTGTTCTCTAGGGCCAGACTGTCCCCAAACACATTTGGGGACATTTCTTTGATTTAACTGCACTTTTATCCTTACCGACTACCGAGGTATCAAGACGTAATTAATCAGCAGGTAGAGAATAGGTAAGCTTGCTGAGGGCTGCCTACAGGTTATGTTGTAGATTTGGGTCAAACCCAAGCCTTTTGCCTTCATTACTAGACTATCATGTCGTGTTGCAAGAAAGGGAATTGGCCATTGAGTGATCTGTCGGTACCTGCGGTGCTAGTGAGTAAATCCTAGGCTTGCACAGTCTGGACACTTTAATTCAAAGCATAATTTAGGCCTGCACGATAAATCGTTATAAAATCGCGATCTCGATTCACACCTCTGTGGATTACTTTTTTTCATAAAAAAAAAAAAGCCTTAATTTACAGGTGTGTAGAGTTGGTTCAGGCAATTAAAGACAATCGGCTGCTATATGTACAAAATAAATCATTCCGTTTTTGATGCTGCACTTTAATCAGTTATAAAGGGCCATATGAAACATAATGTGCCAGAGGTGCCAAAAAAAGACGTTTGGTACTGGCATTTTTTTTTTTGGTTACGGTTCTTGTGTGCAATCAAAATTACATTTTGTGAGAAAAAATCGTTGCAGAGAATCGTGATATCAAAATAGAGATTCATATTTTTCCCCGAATCGTGCAGGCCTAGCGTCATTGCAAAAACATAAGTGCATACATTCGCACGGACAACTCCGGCGGGATTCAAACCGCTAGAACTGGACGTGTTCTAGCGGGCCAGCTAGACTGCAAGCTGCTCTTATATGTACAGAAAATTGCACACAAAAGAGAAGTCATCGCCTTCTTTCCCCTTAACCCTTTAATCGTTCCTTCTGTTGTCCTGTAGGTCCACTGTAAGACAACATTTGCACATCAGCTGTGCTTCACACAAATTTGGCCCATATGTGTGTATTTATTTGATCCTCGGACATTGCGTGTGCGCAAGCGTGCCGGTGAGCAAATGTGTGTTCACAGTGCTCTGGGGCTTATAAATGGATTTGATTCGCTCCTAGCCGCTCTAATGCATGCAAATCTTACCCTGTGGCGTCTCGGGAGAATAACTTCCTCCCAATCGTTCATCGTAAGCAGGGCAAACACCCCCAGCCAATCAGCCGCGGTGTTGACAACCACGGGTCGCTACGACGAGACACTCCTTCGCTTGAGCAGGCTGAGAGGAGTCACGTAGGGCAGAGCATAGCTCTTCACCCGAGAGTCGGCTGCGGAGGGCTGCATGCAAACACTTTATTTAGTTTGCCTTGTTTTGAGATGGTGTTTACTGAGAAAAGGGAGGGGAAACGAAGACCTGTGGTTTACTTGGATCTGCTTCAAACCGGTGTTAAGTTGAACTCTGCTGAAGTAGTTTTCAATCAAGGATCCAAGAAAGTGATCACATCAAATAGAGGTGTGTTCTCTCTGAGGACTTTTGGAATGCTAATGTTGGCTAATGGTTTGGATAAATCAGGAAGGGTACTTTCTGCAGTGACTAGTACACAGAAGTATGTCTTGATGAAACGGTCAGGGCAGTGTGTTTTTATCAAGTGATTTATCAAATTACCCGCACCCCTTTCAAACCTTTTGAAACTGTCTCAAGTCGAAAATCCATTAAAAAAGTCAGAAGTCTTTCCCAAACGACATTCCAAGGGCAGTGTGAAACCTTGAAAAACCATTACACCACCGATAGGTTTATTAATCAGTGACGACTCACACGGACACTTTAATAACTGTATGCCAACGGTGGACCCTTTTTATGGAAAGGGTTCAGAGTGCATGCATTTTAAGCATGGGCGGGCCCCAGTTGGAGCCAAGCCCCTGGCAATGTCCACCCGATGAGCAAGACATTACCACTTACCTCCCTTACCCTGTCTCCACACTTGGCTCCACACACATCATGACCATCGTGAGACAATCGCGGTTCTGTGTCCCAGACGTCACATTGGAGCTGATGAACGGAGTTATGCGACGGGGCACCGCATTAACTAGACAAGTCCTTTGCTCTTTATGAGCCGAGTGCATCACCAACCCCTGAAAGACTGTGGCCTGATCCAAGCTTGATCGGATGGTGTCTTGCAACATTAGACTAATTAAACTCTGAGCAGGAAAGGACATTCCTACCCTTCCTGCTATGTGCCCAAATGCCTCGGAGACTCACAGGCATCCATCTTGTTGCTCGTTGGAAATGATGCAGTGTTGTTTTGTGGACAATAGCTCATGTAAAAGCTGAAGTACTGTGTCTGTTGCTAGTGTCCACAAGGGTTTAACGCTTCCAAATCATCTCGCCGCAAAGAAGAGTTTGTGAACTTGTGATTGAGCTGAACTTCAAACACGTCCAAAGTGTTTCTCAGCCTCTCCCGGAGACTAACGAAGACGCAACGTCAAACATCCCTACGTCGTAGCCATGCCTTTTGGGAGTCTCTTGGAACATTTAGTGTCTATTCTACAGCGAAGATTTACTACCCCCTCTCCTGTTTCAGTCTCTTGACTTGAGGTGCAGACTCTGTACGTGCACCATACCTTTGTTTCATTCAATTAAATGGGGAACTGCAGAAACAGCCAGCATGTCAAATATTGTGAGGTCTCTGATGGGCTTTGTGTAGAAATGCTGGGTCATTTTGCCAAAGTCTTTGCCTGCTATCATAGGATTATGGGTCTTTCAATTGCCTCATCTTAATGTTAGGCAAAGAGAAAGTGTCACCCTGAAGCACTATAGCATTCACCTCCCCAGATCTTGGGGTCCAGCCCCCTGTAGTTGATGATTTACCAGTGATTTAACAGTGCCTGGTGTACTATAACATGTAGTCTAATTATCCAGGGATACAGTTGTTTAAAATGTAGTTTTTCAATTATCCTCCAATACAGGAAGACTTATTCACAACAGGACAGGTGTTTACATTTGAGACTGCCTGGTAATTATGGAATGAAGAATGGAACAGGACGTTTTTCACTTTTTTATTTTCAATTACAAATGATTTATGCCAAAAATAAAATGTTATACAGCTTAATTGATACCAAGAACATGAACCAGTTCACAAAGTCCTTGGACAAAACAAAAGACAGAGATATGAAGACGCAGATAAATCAATCAATCAATCGCTTAAGTGATTCACACTACCCCCTTAGTCCCACTTCATTCTACCGAAGGGGGACCAGCACCTCACTACACCCCTAGTCCAACCTCATACCAGACCAAATGGGGACCAGGACCTTTGTGACGTCTCTGCAGACAAACTGCTTGCCAGTGTCAATTGTCATTGACAGATCTTAGTGTGCGTGTATACATTTTAAAGCACTAATCTTAACCAGAAGCCGCAAAGGAGTGCTTGAACCAGAGCGTTCAGCGCCGTTCTTTGCATTGTTAACCACGTCACGTCAACCATCAGATAACGTGTGTGTGTGTGTGTGTGTGTGTGTGTGTGTGTGTGTGTGTGTGTGTGTGTGTGTCTTCTGTGCGATTGTGTGTGTGTGACGTCTCCAAGCCATTAGATCATACAAGGATGAAATACAGGACGTTGGCCCACCTCGCTAGCTCCCTAACGATGATGATAGTGGTGTTATTCGTGGAGATGGAGGGCTGGCTCCTCACCTTGGAGAGGCGGTAGAGTAGTGAATGTTGCTATCCATCAGGGAGCTGGCTAACGGGGGAGGTGTGCGGCCGACCCGCGGCTACATGACTAATCACCACCCTGACGAGACGCCACGGAGCGGCTGGCCTCCCGTTCTATGCAATTAAACGGCCCGATTGACCCGTCGCCTCGCCACTCTGCTAATTCAGCTTTAGTGGCTGTGATGTTTTCAACCTTACAATGCGGCCATGCATGTTATCCCTGTTGTATAACGTTTCTCTTGAAAGGGATTTTTAAACTTGTTTTGTTGGTTAACCCTCCTTGAGAATATCCGCCATTTCATTTTAAACTAAAGATTGTATGTCTTTGTGTCTCCTTCCCTGTCTCCCTCTCCCCCTGTATCTCTCTCTCTCTGTCACTGTATCTCTCTCTCTCTCACTCGCTGTATCTCTGTCTGTCCGTCTCTCCTCGTCTCTTTGCCTCTCTCTGGGTTCTCTCCCCTCCGCTCTGCAGGGTGCCAGTGCCAAGCCCGTGGTGTCGTTCATCGCGGGGCTGACCGCGCCCCCTGGTCGCAGGATGGGTCACGCCGGCGCCATCATCGCCGGGGGGAAGGGCGGAGCCATGGAGAAGATCGCCGCCCTGCAGGCGGCCGGGGTTGCTGTCAGCATGTCCCCCGCCCAGCTAGGAAGCACCATGTTCAAGGTAAAGCCACCTCACCGTCTCACCCCTACCAGCTCCTTAATGTCACAGGTCTGAACTCAAGGTCTAACCCTACCTTCTCCTTAATAATATGTTACTGAATGTGTGTATTTGTGTACACAAGCCGATGCTTAATGGTACTAATGATGTTAAACATAGAATACTAAATGGCACTAAAAGCTAATGGATTATTTATATTCAGATAGTTCATAACACAGATAAATGGAAAACATTCAAGTGGGCATATATATTATGTTTGTTATTGGCCAAGTTCCAGTGAATAATTCTGGCCTTAATAACATTACACGCCTAACAAGCCCTGTGGATTTCTTTACTCTTCCTACTATACAACAAAAGCAATATTGTTCTTCGTTATTGAATTGCACAATGCATTTATTTTAGGGCAGGGTTAGTTTAATACGCCTGTGCGTGTGTGTTCTTAGCGTCTATAGACCTCTCCGCACGGCAGCATAATCTGACATTATAAATCGAAATGTTCTCACTGCCATCCTTCCACCACTAACAAAGCACAAACACAACCTAACCCTGAGTGATTGTAGCCTGTGTAGAATTATATATTTGTATGTATTTCCTTGCAAGGAACACGCTTTTAGTTTAGACCTTCACTATTTAGTCATCAGGCAGAAGCTTTCATCCGAGTAGACCTGCGGTGGCTTTGATGGCCGTGTCATTAAGGAGCAGGGAGCGGACTGTGGACATGGGTGGATTGAACCAATAACAGCTGGGTGCCTAAACACCCGAGCCACGACTGTGTTCGGTCCCTTTATCTTCTCATCCCCTTGGGAGCTTTTGACCGGACCACTACATGCATCCATTTGACACAAGTTTCTTCACTAGTGGGATATATCCAATATATATAAGAACATTTTGGATGCATTTCTATTGGCAGAAGGCTTGGTTTTTAGTAATGAAAAAATGATGTCAAGCACTCTCACTGGGCCTGTTGGAAGAGGATACTAAATAAGCATATTACACCACACCATTGTTAAATGATTGACCCGGATTGGTCAATAACGTTGAATGGTTTAACAGTTCTGAATAAATGCACTCCAACTCCCAACAGAAAAACAATGGTTTAATACAACTATCGACCAGATGTTTCTGGTCGATGCAAAATGCGCCGCTGAACCGTGTATAAATCGCAGCGGATTAAGTAGATGAAAGAACAAAAATGTCATTGATGGAAGTAGCTAATTTCTCATCATTTCTAACCCCATTTAGGTGGTAGTAAGCTAACTTGGGCTTGCCCCGGCCACATCACAACCCTGTCATCCGTTGTTCTCCAATACAGCCGACCGCATCCTGGTTTATTCCTTACTTTCCACTTTATTGTTGTTTCTCTCGCTCCTGACACGGGTACGCTTTGGGCAAAAGTGTCTGCTAAACGCCCTAAATGTAAATATATATGATTACTCAGTTTATTCACCTACAAGCTCAAAAATCTGCAGTTGCCCAGATAAAACTAACGGATCCACGTTCTGTTCCTAGGCAACCGTGACAAACATTCCATCAGTGGAAAGCCCCCCGGGATAAACAAGGGGTTAACGCGTTAACGCCGGACATTTAACATGCAATTATCCGCGGGCGGGCGGGCGGGCGGGCAGGCGGTGGGAGATATGAGCGTCTGCTGCCGGCGGCTCATTAGGCACTACTGTCCCCCTTGCCGTCCCATTCATCACGCCGGGAAAGCACGTCTGACCACCAGATGTATTAGAAACGGTTTGTGTCAACCTTATTAGTCAACTGGTGTCATTCATTACCAGGCCCCTGAGAAGGCAGCTATAGATCTGCCTGGGCCTTTCCCTCCCCTACCAAAGTATAATCCATAACCGCTCTGCTTAATGATGGAAAAGCCAGCTTATGGTTGTTAATTTTACAGTCCATTGTGTCCATGCGTCTCTATTTACCTAATTGACCGCCATTACGGAGACACCGGCTCTTACAGAAGGGGCTAAACGGTGGTCTTTAGTGCTGGGCCCAACCCACACAGATGGGTGGGGATATTTAACGTACTTAGTGACGCATCCGTCCGTGCGTTTATGCATGCCCATGTGTTCTGCATGTCCATGGTGGGTGGTACTTGGGTTTCTCTCATTTTTATTGATGAGTGTTATTCCGGCGGTCCACGCTTTGTTAGCCGTCAAATGTTTCCAAACAACAGGCTGTGATGGCTCGCTGTTTACACGGTATTGGCGTCCACCATTTCACCTCCCTAATTGACTCTGCGGGCTGGTGGCATGCAGAGCCATGTCTCCACGTTTACTGTCCAAGTGGGTTAGACACGCACACACACACAGGGGGTATATGACTCCCGGTTTCAAACTTGTGTGTACGGAAATGAGGTGTGTAATCTCATGAGGTCTCTTCAGGTCCGCTTTCTAGCCCAAACATCCGGGGAGCCCTTACCCATCATAATGAGTCCCTTGCCTTTACCGCTACTTGTAATTTGCGTCGACTGCATGGTTACGCCCCCCGTTTTATAATCACCAGGTTTCGGGTCTTGCTGTCAAACTTGTTCTCTGTCTTGTTGACTCGATGCCTCCCCTCTCTTTCCCTCTCTCGCTCTCTCCTGTCTGTAAACTGTGAGTGGCTACTGGCACCATGAGACTAGAGATTACTTTTAAGAGATTAGCACATTAACCACAAATTCCATTGACTTTATAAAAAAGAAAATACATGTTGTGGAACATCGTGTATATCTTGCTGCTACAGATTCTGCTCACGGAAAGCCTTTTCCCACCTGGTTCGCTTATTTAGCCAGTAATATTATTCATATATTCCAAAAAGTCAAAATCTCCAAAGTGCTATTAAGGGGGTTTGTACTTTTCCTCTTGAATAGCGTAATTACTGCTCTCCACTAATAGTTCCACGCTGACTCCCAGGGACGGGGAAAATGCAAAAGTCAAAAGAACTCAAACATTGCGAGCCTCAAAAAAATCATCTTTTATTTCTTAGCCTTAAACGACCCCAAAACTTGGCTACTCTGGGAGTGCATTCAAAATGTTTCCCTCTTCCCTACGGCCAACTACGGCCTTGAGTGTGTCGTGCTAGAATAATGTGTTAGCCTAAATTAATTAATACTGTCATCTTATCACAGCCACACACTGGCTCTAAACCCCTGTCATTGTGGCTGCCTTATAGTAGCCTGGGAACCAGCAAATGTGTCAGCCAGTTTTATGATTTGCTCGGGCATATGCACCCGGCCCCACTCCCATTCAGACCGATTTCCAGGAGATACCAGCAGGTACCATGAGTTCAGAGGTGCACCTTAAGGGAGTGCAGATTAGGCATTTCATTAAGCAACCAAGATGGCTGCTACTGATGTGTCAGACGTTTCGTCGCTCCGAATGGTTGGAGGTCCAGGGGTATTTCGGTCTGCACCCTTTGATTATACCCCTCGAAATTAAAAACCATCAGAGAGGTTCCAGGCTAATACGCCTTTGCCAATCCGGTCTGGCAAATTCCGGCCTGCGTAATTGCCCACCCTGCCGAAAATGAATTATGTCACTTGTTAAAGCAAGCGGAAACGAGGCGATTTGTCTGTCTTTATATCAATGGGGTTCTTCCAACTCCGACACAGGTGTTTTGTTAATGGCATCCATGAAAGGAAAATGTGTGATTTTAATTCTACCCTTTCGCTGGAACAGAATTCGGCACTTTCAAACTTCTCTGCCTCCCTTTTTCCCCCTGATGGATGTTTCTCTGTAGAGGATGAACATGAAAGAGGATGGTGACACGTTGGGAGATTGTATGTCACCATTGTGTCGCTTTATTTTTTTGTCCACCTTGTTTGGGGGGCCGATTGTGTACAATTCTGTCACGCAATTATCCCTCCCCAATTTCAGACATCTCTGCACACTTTTCCCTCTATGATGGCTCCCTCTATCTCCTCATACTATACTCCTCCTCCTCCTCCTCTTCCACTAAGCGTGTCAGCTACCCCCCTCCCGCCACCGCTTGCCGGCTCTCGGGCTGGGACTGGGTGGTGTGAGGACAGTATTAAACGTCAAGAGAGCTCCGTGCCGCCTCTCACCTCAGGGTGGCAGTAGTCCTCCGGCTACGACGCCTGGGCCAGCATGACTTGTGTGTTTTCGTGGCGCCGATAAGCATTTGCATTTCTTTCTCCTCCCTGCGCGTGATGAAACACCTAGACGAGAGGCATTATTTACTATTATTAACTTATTTTTTATTTTTTTTAGATGTCGTGGATTTACAAAACATTTTTGGATGTAAATGGCTCTGCATTGATAATGGCTGTCGTTGTATTTTGTCACATTTTGCTGTCGACGTGACAACCCTCTTCACCGATTAATACAGACGCGGGTCGTGATTATTCCAAAAGTGGTGTGTGTGTGTGTGTGTGTGTGTGTGTGTGTGTGTGTGTGTGTGTGTGTGTGTGTGTGTGTGTGTGTGTGTGTGTGTGTGTGTGTGTGTGTGTGTGTGTGTGTGTGTGTGAGAGAGAGACACACACCAGCCTCTTCCCTCATGCATAACCAATCAGCTAGGCTTCACGCGGGACCCCTGCGAGATGTCCGCGGCCCCAACAGCACGTCAGAACCACAACAAAAGCGTGTTGTTTTTTTGGTCCATGAATAGATCAGCGGGTGCTTTCTATCGTTTTGTGTGTTTTCCTTTCTCTTTACATTTTTTTATCCGTTGTCTCCGCAGGAGTTTGAGAAGAGGAAGATGTTGTAGGTAGTGAGCGAAGGCTCCCTGCCCTTCTGCTCCACCACCACCAACCCTACGCCACCCACCAACTCCACCCTCTCAGCTCCCCCCCCCACCCACCCCTGTTGGCTCACCGAGTGGGGTCGCCCGCACGGCCTTCAGACAGCCTCTCACGGATCAACTACCGCACACATGTCTGTGTCGGGCTTGGGTTGCTTATGCAACTCAACGCTTTCTTTCCCTCGCCCTGTGATGTTGTTCTAATCTCGTTGTGAAGGAATAAAATCATTTTCCATCTTAATGGTATTGGAATCTCTTTCAATGACTCGATGTGCAAAAATAAATGTGAAATCGCAATGTCGGAATTTCCTGTCCACTGGCGGTATGCCCAGGACCCGAGGGAGGCAGGCTATGGTAATGCCTACTATCTATTCTCTCTCTCGCTCTCCCTCGCTCTCTCTCTCTCTCGCCCTCGCAGCCATCCATCAAATATTTTAACTGAACGATTTTGGTGCTGTTCTGTAATACTTTCAACAGCATTTTGGTAGACCTGTCGGTGGGAGGGGGGGTCTCTATTATGTTTTGTTCAAATCCTTCGTAAACATTAACGTCTAGTTAATGGATTGAAAGCCCTTTGTTATGTAGACAATGACCAACACTGAAAGGAAACCCTTTCAATATTGGTTAATGCCCACAAAAAAGAATGCTCTCTTGTGCATTTCCAAGGCCAATAGTTACAGAATGTCCATCAGATTTATGAAACCGTTGGAACGAAGAAATTAAGTGGTTAGCTGTTGAGAGCGTACAATGAAAGGGATAGCGTCAATGCAGTTGCCTGTCCAAAAAGGCAAGTTGACGCTTATATGAATCAAACTGCAATGCATCATGGTCTGCAAAGTGAAATCAGGCAGTTTGGAGGAAATGGAGGTAGACGATAAGGTTACCGATGGGGACGGCTTTGCTAAAATCCTTTTCAGCGAATAAAAGTGTGTAATGAAGCGTTGGAGGCCCTATACTGGACATCTCTACAGCTTATTCTTATCTCTGCCACCGCAGTCGGCAAAGACCCGTTATTATGTGTACACATTGTAAGCAATTACTTTTTAATCTGCATTAGCAAATTAACATAATGATTGGCGGTGGAATTTAAGGCTTATTTATTTAACGGCTTGGAAGTTTCTTGTGCTGTCGGTGAAGTTGCCAAGCTGTAATTTTTACTTTGGCTATAGAGCCGTGAACCGGGTAAATTACGAGGACAGCTTCTAAGGAAATGTTTCTTGATTCTCTTTTAATCTTTTAGGCTTTCGATGTTTATTTATTTTCCTTGGTATTAGTGTGAGTTATTGGGAAACGAATTGCCCTATTTGAAGACCAGATATGTTATCTGTTATGAGTCTCAAAATGCATGGTAAAACTTTTAGATGGTCAATCTGTCCATCTTTCGTTTCTCTTGCTCTCTCTCTCTGCTGCCTTTTAGTTAATTTGTCTATGAATTATATATTTTTATTCATTACCTTATTCTCTATCTCTCTCTCGGTCTCTCTGTTTCTGTCTCTGTTATTAATACAGCCATTATCTATCATCAACTATCCTTCTGGACATTCATTTCCTGATATGTTTACTAGCGTATCACCAGAGCGTGTAATTAAGTAGCGGGTAGCCGACCTGTAAAAGTCCTGGCAATGGGCTTTGGCCATAAGTATAGGCCTACATATCGAACCTACATTTAACAGAAATAAACACTTGGTTCCAAGCAACTGGTCAAACTTTCTAATGAATTCTTTCTGGGGGGAGGGGGAAGGGGTTGATGAACCCCAAACCATGATGAACCCATGTTGCCGCTCACAGGTTTGGGTGGTTTGGGTCCCCCCACTTCAATGCAATTCAATTCAATTTCTATTGGATCAGAGATTTGTCAATCACTGCTTAATTTGCAATAAATAAATGATTTGACCCAATGACGGGAGTTTTGAGAGTTTAGAGAATAGTGTATTTGAATTAATAAAATATTAAAGAAATCTATATTATATTAAAGTTATTTTGAGGTGTTTGTGGTGGTAGAAATAAGGTCCCTGAGTTATATAATGTATTTGCTCTATTATATATATATATATATATATATATATATATATATATATATATATATATATATATATATATATATATATATATATATATATATATATATATATATATATATATATATATATACATATGTATATATATATATATATATATATATATATACAAATATATAAAAATATATGTGTATTTGTTTCTGATAGAATTGTCTGATTTCCCAGGGTTCCCCCCGGGCCACCTCATAAAAAAAAAAAAAGCTCACAGCTGCTTCTATGCACAAGCAACACCTAATCACTTCAAAATGCTACTTAGCAATTTGTGCACGGACAAAAAATATATATTCATGCAAATGACTTCCATATATTAATGAAGCGTTCTGAACCCTATCCCCCTTCTCTGTGCATCGTTGCTCCAGGTTGGGCAGCGACTGTCACTGCGAGTTTGCCCATGTACCGAAGGCGAAGCAGCAGCAACAGCACCAGCATCTTCCGCAATCTTTCTGCCCTATCGTGACCTTCTGGTTTGTGGTATGTCGTAGCTTGGATCTGTCTGTGTATTTGCCCTGGATTGTGCAGGTTGCAACCATCTACTCACCATCAACTACATTATCTTACCGTACATTAAGCCTGCCACACACATAAAGATTTTATAAATCTCAACCGATTTTTTATCTGTGGAGACCCCACACATTAAGATTACATTAACAGTTTTGATCGTATTGTGTGTGGTGTCCTGCGATATTCCAAACACAGCACACCACACACATAAAGATTTGTCTTCAGACGCACTAGAATCTTGTCCCTCAAGCAAGAAATCTCGCGTGAACAAACGTGATCTGACGTAGTACTCTGACTGACCTGTGGGGGCAGTCACACCAAAAATAGTCATTGAACTAACTACAAGAAGAAGTGAAGAAGAGCGAGTGTAAACCGGTGTAAACTCATGGAGGACCAGCTGGATACCGACTGCATGATGGTGGTTTTGGGATTAATCCTAACGGAAAAATCCCTTAACTTTAACTGTCTTCGCCATATTGGTGGTATTCAGGGATATCGTAGCCATGGAGATAGCTCGTTATAATTCCGTGTTCAGTCAGCTCGCTCTTTATTGGTTAAATTCAATATTACGTCACGTTGGAGACTCCCGATTGTCGGCTTCCCCCCCACACAAGACGATTTGACACCACAACGTTCTCCGCCGATAATCTTAAATATTGAACATGTTTAATACTTACGATTATCGGCGCCGACTGATTTCGGAGCCGATTGTCGGCCGAATTTCACTCTTAACACACCACACACTACAAGAGAATCTTATAAAATAATCTTAAGAGCTTAAGATAATCGGGCGATGTCTGTCCGTGATCGGAAGGGGGAAAATCGGGGCAAAATCAGCCCGATTATCTTTATGTGTGTGGCCGGCTTAAAGCCGGCCACAAAAAGTAAAGTACCCGCTGTGAGATTTCCACTAGTGCCCGCGCATTCCACGTCACACATTGAGTTTTTCCAGGTTGAAAAGACCACTCACTGATTATTTAATGGAAAGTAGTTGCGTAACTGGAACGCTTTATTTATCTGCACGTCGGAAAGATGTCGTAATAGGCCTACCTGTTCTAGAAATGGACCTATGTGGATTTTGGATCTGTTTTTTAATGACCTTTGCAGGTTTAGCTCATTTTGTGTTTGCGTGGCATTCTAAGATATCCTCAGATTGGTGTGGAAATGCGAGAAATAGACAAAAATGATTGCAGCAGAATTTGTTCTACATGATACAGAAAAGTGCCAGCGCTGCAGAGAAAGTGTATTCAATTTCACGAGCATTGGTTTGCGGAAATGTAGCCATGGTGATATTGGTATTCCTTCAGATAGGCAAAATTAATACAATATCACAATTTCAAATCACAACAAAAATAAGTTCTTACAAAGTATGTTGTCTTTGTGTTTGTGTGTGTTTGTTTGTCCCCCATTCTGCAGAGGGTTCTATAGGTTTGAGGGGGTGGGGGTGTTTACATGCGGCCTGTTTGGGTGGGGGGATATTGATTGCGGTACATGCTGGCTGATCATGGCGTGCTCCGCAGGGTGGGCCGTCGTCATCAACGCTTCCTCTCAGCTGGTGCGAGGCGGTCCCGCCGAGACGCACATCATACACACCGACGCCTTGGAACGGGGGACATGCAATGTGGAAGTCCTGCCGGGAGCTGAGCTAATGTTAGCTTGTTGTTGTTGATGTTCTTTGTTGTTGTTGTTGTAGTATGAATGGCGTGTACCAGCATGCGCTGCTTAGGCGATGTGCATGTGTGTGTGCGTCGGATGTTTTGTAACAAACCAGGCGTCGGCTCTCATTCTAGTCAGAGATCATTCTAGGGTTGTCAAAAGAAGACATGGCTGAAGGAAAGTCTGATCATATTCAAATGTATTCTATTCATAAGAAGAACCTCAATGTCCAAGCCTCATTATTTAAAGACTCAGGCTTCTGGAAGCAGTCGTGGCATTTAGATAATTGATCGTGACTTTGAAGCGTGCTGTTTATAATAAACCTGTGTGCGCGCTGTTGATCAAGCGTAATGCATCTTATCATCACGCACAAATCCAATAGCTTCGGCTGAGGGCAAAACAAACAAACAAGCAGTTTGTACACTTTCTACATGCCATTAGCTCTCACAAAGAGCCTTAGATCCACAACACTGAGACCAAGATGTCTTTCAGTGGCTTCATTGAGCTATTCAGGGAACAATTTTGTTGGGTTCTGAAACCTTTCTTCCTTAAACCCTTGACCCCTTTAACATTTAGTACCAGAAGAAGCAGGATATATTGTAGATACGGGGGCGGGGAATAGGGACTGATTGGGGACAGCCAACTCCTTCGGCAACTGTTGATAATCTGACCAATAACAAACTTCAGACTTCATCGCCAGGGTCGCTTGCTATGTGGCCGTACAGCGGTGCGATACGTCAATGTCTGCCGCATAGTCGGAAAATTGCCAGCAGACATCCTGTTGGATGCGTGTCTGATGTATCCTGAGCCCCCCGAGCTGATTCGGCGGCTGATGGAGCCTCTTGCGAAACCATTCAATGCCCGGAACAGTTGGTCCATTTGAGTGGAAGGGAGAAGCGATAGGCCCCGAAGCCTGGAGGTTTATTAGAGGTATTTGTCAGAGAGCTAAAGCCTGATCCTGGGTTATTTATACCAACCTGCTGTCGTCTGTCATCACCGCATTGACCAGGCCTTGGGTCCACATCCTCCCCTGGCCGTGGACCTTACTCACCTTGTGGCTACTGTGTTCATTTGGTGGGTGAACCTTCGTCAGGCTTTGGAAGGCGGGGCAATGCAGCGTAATATCGCACCGGTTTGCTGTTTTACCATCTGGAGTTTGAAATAAAGAACACAAAAAGTGATTGCGAAAAACTTTTAAATAACTTTTTTTCTCAGATAAAAAACAACAGTTATATCGTTAAATTCTCATAATGCTTTATTATGTTCTTACAACCCGCCTCTTGCAGTATTAATGACATATTACTTTTCATTCCAACCAATTTCAGTATTCGATTATTAGAGGTTTTTTTTATAGCTAGCTGCTAAAACGAATATATTGCTCTGCTTTCCTCCCTTTACCTAAAAACAACGGACCCTGATTTGGCTATTTTCTTTTCCTCACACATCTGAGCGGTTTAATGAGGTTCCAAATTCTAAGCGCGCCTGTCGACCGCAAAGACAGAAAACCCGACACTGTTCATTTTTGGGCTGTTTACGTGACTCGTCTGTGATATGAGGTCCTTACACACCTACTCAGGATAGGTGTCTACATGGTCCCTGCCGAATGTGCATAAGCTCTGTGAAATCATCCAGACACAGAGATCTGGGTGTGCTGTAGACTAATTAGTTCACAGTAGCTGTCCAAGTTTTGTTAGGGGTGAGGGAACAGTCACTGCTCTTGCATTTCAAGTTCATAGCGTTCGTGGAAATGTAGCAAACGTATAACAAATAAATACAAACAGGATATCTAGTGTTTCATGTTAACCTAGAGACATTTTATTTTCCTTATGTTGTTGCTGTTGTTGTTGTTGTTGTTGTTGTTGTTGTTGTTGTTGTTGTTGTTGTTGTTGTGGCAGGAAAGTCTAGAAGTTTCAGTTTTTGAAACCCAGCTGACATGTTCTGGGTTCGAACCCCAATGCCCATAGAGGAATTCTACCCCGTAGGTCCCCTATCACCCTACCCGGTCCTTAGGGACCTGTATCTAAAGACATCCACAGTAAGTCGATGTGAATACAAGCCTCTGCTATGAATGACTAGGCCCAAATTAATAATTCCGACATCATCCCTCCTGCGAGATTATTTCTGTTTGTTTTTGTGGCGCTCCTGTCTGTCCGTCGCCAGCAGCGTCTCCGACGCTGCACGGGAGCTGCAGGTCCATTCTTCCTCCGCGGCGGGCGTGCCGTCGGAGGGGGAATAAGCCTTGCTGCGTCTCCGCACTTAATTCCTTCCTTTATTCACGTTGGAGACGGCAGCCAGCGCCCGGCTGGGCTCGGTGAGGCGTGGCGCTGGAATCCCCCCGCCTCGCCACCATTTATCTTCTGCTGCAAATATTTGACTCTGGAAAAAAAAATCTCTCTCTCTCTCTCTCTCTCTCTCTCTCTCTCTCTCTCTCTCTCTCTCTCTCTCTCTCTCTCTCTCTCTCTCTCTCTCTCTCTCTCTCTCTCTCTCTCTCTCTCTCTCTCTCTCTCTCTCTCTCTCTCTCTCTCTCTCTCTCTCTCTCTCTCTCTCTCTCTCTCTCTCTCTCTCTCTCTCTCTCTCAGTGTAACACAGAGATAGAGCTGAGAGTGCTGCTACACATTAATCCAAACTTTATCTGTTTTTTACAACCCCCACCCCCCCCCCCCCCCGCCACATCTTTCTCTTAAAAGTTTTTAGTTTGGAAATGGCTGCACTTATAGTAGCTTTGTTGGCTGTTTTTTGGAATATGTTTATGTAAGTTGAGTGGTAAAAACTGCTTATTTTGTTGGGTATGTCATTTAATGTCACATCTCTGGGTGTGGGTGTGTCTGTGTATGCACTTGTGAGTGTGTGTGAGTTTGTGTGTGCGTGTGCGTGTGTGTGGCCTTGTGAGTGTGTGCGTATGTTTATGGACTACATGTATACATTTTGCATTGTACCAAACCTCCTCTTAGATATCTCATGTCTTCTCTATGGCTTGACAGCATATTTCATTTGTACCCAGTACGCTGTAAATAGTTTGAGTGCAACTTTATGTAAACCTTCCTTTCTGTCTGCTTCATTCCCACGGAAAACACTCAAAAGTTCCAATTATTTCATTTTTCCTCAGTTTGAACTGTTGTACATGAAATGTTTTGGGAGTTGAACTGACATTCACATCAGTGATGCTGAGGGTGCTGGCTTGCACAAAGCAATGCAGCCAAATGGAACACAAATTCAGGCTGGAACAACCAAGCGTGTTCCTCAAATGCCTGCATTAGAGTGGACTGAAACGTATGCTCCAGAGCTGGGGTGACGACCCAGGGATCCTTACAGCAGAAATGTGTAGGAACGTACACAACTAGGGAGCTAAAACCTATAAGAGGCTCCGGCCAAGAAATTTAGGAACCTAGAAAACTAGGGACCAAAAGGGACCTAGAAACCTACCATAATATAAACCTTAAGATACCTAGAAACCTAAAGAG
This sequence comes from Gadus morhua, assembly GCF_902167405.1. Lineage (NCBI taxonomy): Eukaryota > Metazoa > Chordata > Actinopteri > Gadiformes > Gadidae > Gadus > Gadus morhua. Next base: position 9,841,186 of record NC_044050.1, read on the forward strand.
ACCTAGAAACATGTGATCATATGAACCTAAAGGGACATAGAAATCGATGAAAATAGAAAACTAAGGACGGCGAAACCTATGATTACACTGGACCGATAAACTTATGATCATATGAACCTAAAGGGACCTTGAATCCTATGATCAGAGAAAACTAAGGATTGAGAAACCTAGGAATCCTAGAAGCCTAAAGGAACCAATAAATCTATCAACATGGAAACTTTTGGACGGAGGAACCTATCATATGACATAGAAAAAGCGTATGACATTGAAAACTAGGGACCTAGAAACCTAGGGACTTTCACAGCTAGGGACATAGAACGGATGAGATAGGAACCTATAGGACAAAGAACTATAGGGACATGGAAACCTAGACCCAGAGAAACCAAGGTACATAGAAGTCCAGCAAATATAAAGTATATATCTATGGACATAGAAGTCTAGACCAAAAGAAACGCAGGGACATAGAAGTCTAGACCAATTGAAACCTTGGGACATAGAAACCTAGGAACCTTGGGCACAAGGACAGGGACGACACAGATGCCTAGGAACCTACGAACGCTATTTGTGAAACATTCAGAAAAAAGTGTGGCAATTATCACGTTAAATAAGAAAGTGTATTGCAATCATCACGTAAATGAATTGTCAAATGACAAACGACAGGTTTTCATTAGCATGGAATGTGAAGGTAATGGTGTGGTGACACGATCACCCGTTATCAGAGTCCCATTCCTACAGCGCTCCCGCTGCTCCACTGCTCTATCAATCAATGCGGTAATTCACCATTTTAATCATTTATTGGGTCGCTGTCCAATTGGATCCAAATCAAACATCAATATGAAAAAAGTATACAGAATAGCATTCACAAGCAACAGAGATAGTTTTTCGTGATGTGCTGTAAAATGTTATTCATTATATATTATTGTGCTGTGTAACTGTGGGTAAAAGTCCTTGGAGATGGTGTGTGCGATGTGCGTGTGTGCCTTGTGTTTGTGTGCGTTTCTGTGTGTGTGGTTTGTGTGCCTGCGTAAATGTGTGTGTGTGTCTGTCTGTCTGTCTGTCTGTCTGTCTGTCTGTCTGTCTGTCGGTCTGTCTGTGTCTGTTTCTGCGTGCGTGTGTGCCTGCGATTTTGTGTGTGTGTGTGTGTATGTGTGCGTGCATGTGTGTGTGCATGTGGTGTGTGCGTTGGGGCGTGTGCACGGGGAGGGAAGATATATTTCCCATAAAGATCTCACCTAGAGGATGTCTAAGCCAGCCAGTGAACACCTTTGTCTTGAATCATTTAGCATGTGTTCGCGATCGATGACCCCCCCTCTCCCCAACTTTCCGTTGAAAAATATGACGTCTCACCCCATAATAGTGTCCCGGAGCAACACGTACACAGGGTGAAATATGTCTGCTGTGCATCGCAGTTGGCTGCTCAGTCACCGGCGTTGACTACACGTTGAAATATAGATGGCATCCACAGGCGGATATTGGCAAACTGTAAAGACCCTGAACGCCCCTCATTTTAAGAGTAGTTCCCCCCCGTGACTTCATTAGCAACGATTATTCTCCAGAAAGGCACCTTTGATTGAGCATATCTTTGGGTCATATTTATCCCCTCCCGATTGACTGTCACTGAGCATTTAAATCACTATGTCGTTTGGCGTGTGATTAGCGCACACGCCCAGCTCCGGCTGGGGGAAACCAAAGGGCTGGGGTGCCATCATCACCATCATGATCACATCCACTGCAGTCTTATTGATCGCAGTCAGACACATGCCCCCCCCCCCCCAACATGCTTCAGACTGTAGTGGACCGGGAGGGAGGGCGGCTTCTGCAGCCTCTCGCCTCAAATCCCAATGCCACTCCACTCTCCGCTCATCAAACCCTGCTCCAAATTGTACATCCTCAGAGAAGAGCACGCACGCACGTATCGGACAGCCAGCCAACAGGCAGGCACCCACGCAGGCATGCAGGCACACAGGCACGCACACACGCACCCACGCACGCAGGCACACACGCACTTACAGACGCACACAAGCACGCACGCACGCAGGCACTCACGCACGCACGCACGGAGGGACGTGCTCTTTCATCACGTGACACCTGCTCCCGCCCAGCACCACCCTCTCCGTCCCCTAAGACATAAACAAAAGCTCATAAACTTTGTAATAATATATCGATAGCCCCGCTCGCTTCATGACTCCTTGTGATTGCCGATGGTTGCCAAGATGAGGGTTACTCCATTCGTCTTGAGTGACACGCCGGGCGTGTGCCAGGGAAGATGTTTTAATCAATCTCGGCCTGAGGGGGGGGGGGGGGACATTATGATTATGCTCGCAGTCCCCCCCGGGATTAATCACCGGTGTGGGCTTCTTCTTTTGGGTCTGGGATTCTGCCCTGTCATCCGATGGCTATCGCCAGACGCGCTGGTGATTGAGGAAGTGGCGCCCTCCTCTTCCTCGCCTTTTGTACTCTGCCGATCTCTCTCTCGCTCTCTTTCTTTCTCATTCTCTTTTGTTTCGTTTTTTTCTTCCCTCCTGGGTGTTGGTAGTAGTGGTGGTGGTTTGTGTGTGTGTGTGTGTGTGTGGGGGGGGGGGGGCTGATTTGTGGGGCTGTTTTGCATCTCCTCTACAGGCTGTCTTGCCAGTCCTCCACGTTGGTAATTAAATAGCACTTTAGGCCCGGGCTGTGTGTTGCCCGCGTAAATCAAAGACATAGCAAGTGAAGGATAGACGGAGCAAGGGGGAGAGAGACAGAGAGAGAGAAAGAGATGTTTCTCTTCTTTCCTCGCTTATAAAACTGCTTCTTTATTCTTGTACGTCAGACCAGGAGAGCGCCCAATCTCTTAGAGTAAAAAGCTTCAAAGCAGCCACTTTATTTCCATGAATTCAGCACAGAGATAAATAGATCAGCCTAACATTTTATCGCTCTATATATACACCGTCTCGCTTTAATTTGCTCTATAGTGTCTGGTCTGCAGCCTGACTTGCACCCTGCTGTAGACCCTGGTAGGCCTATACTAGACTCTTACAGCGATTCCTCTACACGTTCTTTCCACGTCTATTCAAAGCTCCATCTCCCTTCCACTAGCTAAATATTCCAACTTCACTTGTGTTATTTTGTTAACAGCCCCAAGCATTGGTTGTGCCATGGTGTTGGTGTGTATGCTTTTGTTCCTGCGGCATTGTGATGTGTGTTTGTGTGTGTGTGTGTGTGTGTGTGTGTGTGTGTGTGTGTGTGTGTGTGTGTGTTTGTGTGTGTGTGTGTGTGTGTGTGTGTGTGTGTGTGTGTGTGTGTGTGTGTGTGTGTGGGTCTCTCTGTATGTGTGTGTGTGTGTGTGTGTATGTGTGTGTGTGGGTGCGCACGCGTATGTGTGTGTGTCTGTGTGTATGTACCCCCATGCATTAATGCTTCCTATCGTAAATGTTGGAGGAAAAAGGCCCGTTCAAAGCACAGCCACTATAGCAGAACCTAACAAAGTCTCCACCATCCTGCCAACCCCTGCAGTGTTGTGCGACTGCAGCCGGGGGGCGCCCCTCTGTTCCCCCGCCCTCTGCACTATTTGTATCAATTTGTTGGGGTTTCATATTGTCCAGGCACACCAGGAAATAAGGACTCACTGCACCAGCTGCTGGCTTCGACAATGTGTGTTTGTGTGTGTATATGTGTGTGAGGATGTGTGTGTGAGGGAGTGTGTGTATATGTTTGTGTGTGTGTGTGTGTGTTTGTGCCTGTGTGCGAGCGAGTGTGCGTGTGTCTGTGTGTGTCAGGGTCCCCGGTTGTGGATGCCCAGGCGGTGATATAGGTCCCTCTATGCTTGTATTATTTCTTATCGCCCAACTCCTGTTTATTTCAGTGGCACCGCGCTTGACGGTTTTACACTGCAAGCAAAACACGTGGGCTACCGTCGACCAGCGAAGCCGTTCTCAGCTCATTAAAGTTTCAAGAGGCCGCAAAACACGCAGCGAGAGCCAACATTATGCTGGGAGCGCTTCAAGGGTCTCTCGATTGTTCTGTACCTCTCATGGCTGATACCGATTGGCGAAAACCAGTGCATTTGATCCCTCACAACGCGTGCGTGAAGAGAGTGTTTCATAACTTAAAGGTCCAGTGTTTACTATTTAGTGGCTTATACTGTGTTGGACGGACTTGGCAAAATTAGAATATAGCATTCATCAGTTTGTTTCATTGAGTGAACAACACTTTGTTGTGTTTGAGTTACCTTAGTTTGAGTACTTTATATCTACCTGGGGAGCAGGGCCTTCTACATGGAGGCCGCCATTTTGCAACGCCATGGTTCTCACTAGCCTAGAAGGGAAAAAAAACTGGTGGGGCGTGGTATCTCCATGGCTACAACCTATTTGTGATTATCTTTTAGTACCGTTGTTGTGTGGGAGCATTATAATGAGCGATGTTATATTTGAATTGAGCCACACACTGTGTCCTAGAAACGTTACCCACTCTCGGACGCGGGCATACACTGCGGCACATAAGGTAAAACGGTGTAGCGGATGGCAGTTCGTTGATGAGCGGGATTATGTTATTAGTTTCAAGTTAGTATTCGCTTTTAGATAACTAAAAGTAGCCTCTCACTCTTTCAGAGAAAGTTTGTATCCAAAATGAAACTGTAGCGAAACAACTGCACATCGTTATGTTATCAAAGGCAAACTATTTTCAAGTCCTACTGTGCAAGTAGACATTGGCTTGCAGTGCAGACTGCTATTGGAATGAATGATCAATACTTAAAACAGATGGTGATAATTATAGATATAGATCTATGAATGTAGTCTCCCTCTATGGGTGCAATAAGAGGACTGTGTGTGAGAAATGAAAAAGGCTAAAACCTCCGCCATGTCCTACGACATGCACAGTTCCCATGGTGGTGACTATACAAAGGTACACAGGTGTTCTTGTCTAAACGGATTAATTCGCAGCCTAAAAAGCAGTCAGAAAAATCGACCGTGGTATGTTTGAAATGAGTGTCCCTTTTTGCAAAATCTACATTTTGCGAAAAAGGGACACATGAAGGTTCATACCTTATTCACCGCCATTTTTTGGTCTTATTTTTTATTGACGTACAAAAACGCAACAAACTAAAAATGACAAAAATTATATAATTACATTGACTTGTAAGTCATGAACTATTGTTTTACATTAACAGACTAAATAACTAAAAGACAATTCATAAATCTATCCAACAACCACAACTTGGCTACCCAATGCTGTCGTAAACAATTATCTCATTTTGCAAGTACCTGCTGGCCCCTCACACAATACAGGCCAGTGCAGACCAGCGTAGACATTGTAAAGGGAGTTGCTGAGGGGGGAGATTCGGTTGGTTACAATCTGCGTTCCCACTGCTAGTTGCGACCTCAATTGTACACACTTGACCTTTAAACTACCCTACTGAATTCAATGCATTTCAGAAAGTGTGTGCTACTCCTTGATATGAAATCAAAATTCAAAACTGTCTGTCTGTCTGTTTCTCTGTCTCTCTGTCTGTAGGTCTATCTGTATTGTCTTTCAATCTATCAATCTATCAATCTATCAATCTATCCATATATCTATCTTTCTATCAGTCTCGCAAATGTCAGGTGTGGGATTGACTATATTGACATAGTGTCTTCTCATATCTGTCTGTCTTGAGTCCTATTGGTCTGCATGACAGACACATAGACAGACAGAAAGAAACCATAACCATTGTCACAACAACCACATGCCGCACAGCAGTGTTTGTCATACACAGTAAATGCAGAGCCCGCCTCCACTCCATGAGGAAGTCCATTCATGTGTAAAATCATATGAACTAGCTTGTTGTCTGTTTGGTGGATCTCTCTGTGTGGAAGAGATATTGAATATTAATGAGCTTCATTTCCTGCCTCACTCGCTTCCGCCCAAACTGACGGCCGGTCTCCTTGGCGACACGCTGGGTTCTAGGGCTCATCAGTATGACAGGCCACACTGTCAGAAGAGCCTTTGAAGATCACTGCGTCCTTAAGTGACAACATTGTTTATGCACTGATAATGGGGTTTTCATTGTGAATATTAACTTTGGAAATGCAACAACAAGCCAAAGTTTATTATATGGCAACAGCCTCCGTGACAGAATGACTGAAGGCCTGTCCACAAAAGACAAACTAGCGACTTGAGAGAGCTCGGAGGAGATCTGGCTACAGATGGTTTCATCATTTACGAGATGTCACAGGGAGTCCATAGAATAGCGCTCTTCTTTGAAAGATTGGCTTCAAGATGGCTGTTGACTTCTCAACGTGTTGTCGCCTCAAGAGACACATTCAAAAAGGAGCTTGTGTTTCTTTCTAAGCCTGCTACCAACAACCGGCCTCACTGTTGTAATTGTTATTATATTATGTCCACATTCTACCAAAGTGGTCCCTATGCAAGACGCCAAACTCCTGTACCTGCTTCTTACCAACAAAATACACCCCTACCCTGCAAATAGATATCCTACATTTACACACACACACACACACGCACATACACACACACACACGCACACACGCACACTCAAACAAACACACACCCATACACACACATTAACATATATGGTGTGGAGGGCCACACTTTACAGTACCATTACAGCTCAGCGCGTCAGCACAATGTTGTTGAAACAACAGAGCACACATGTATACTGTTATAACCAACACGTCTATGTTAAAACAATGTAGCACACATGTATTCTGTTATAACCCACACGCCTTTGTTAAAACAACGTAACACACATAACCCACACGCCTGTGCCTGTAGGGGGTAAGTGGCACAGAGGCAATCCAGCTCAGCCAATCATGCTTCATTAACACTTATTGGTTCCCGTCTCGCCTGGGGTGGGGGGGAGGCCTCACGAGAGCCAGGGTTCAGACGGTACAGTCAAGTAGACAGAGCCTCATCGTGATGCCAGACCACGGACAGAGACCCTCTCTCTCTCTCTCTCTCTCTCATCGATTGGATATCATTGTGTTTGTCTTGATGAGTGCGTTTGGGCCTAATGGGAGGTGGGGGGCATTCGGAAGATGATTGAGATTCATACCGAAGATGAGTTGTTTTCTTTTTTTCAGTTGAGATGTATGGCTTTTTGAAGCTTACTATCAGCGCCCAGAAATGAATTAATATAATTTTTTTCCATCGTTCACTCTGTACCGTGAAATGCTCTATTGTGGCCAATATAAAGAGCTGATACTGTGAAGAGAGGTCCTCATCATCCACATCGGTTTCATAAAGACTCAGGCCGGTACTTAAAGGCATCACGATCACAGCTACCACTTTAGGACGCTCGTCCACATAGTGTCTGTTTTGTTTGTTGGCTAGCAGTTTTGTTACCTTGGATTAGCTTGCGTTGCACTAAATGGACGACCAAGCAATATATTACCAGCTATGGAACCACTACTGTAAAACGGTAATTTAATTTAGTTTGATTTGATTTCAGTTGGGGCTAGTATATCATTGCATATCAGCCCGAATACATTGGCTCTTTCTGAACACATATTAGCTAATGAGAGATGTATACATTTATATACAATAAAGTTAATGTGAGCAGTGCACATTTGCACGCCACTCTTCAGACTGATTATGCCCCGAGCGCACAGTTAATGAAGGCCTGCTATTGATTTGAATGTCGTGGTAGTTATTCACCCTATGCTTAAGCACAGAGACTGCATGTGGTAATACGTTTATCTGGGAACATAACAACCATAAAGCTGTCCTGTTTGGCTAAAATGTGTAATTATTTCAAGTGACTGCCTAGTCCTACATAAAGAAATATCCAGTAAATTATTAGGATTAAAAAATTAATAAGGCGATAGGAAAGAGTTGAGTCAAGTTAATTAAGAAAATGCAATTTATATAGGCGATTGACAAGCTTTTTCCGTGACATTAATTACAGCTCACTCGATTCTTATTTCATTATATTCAGGATGTTATTCTGGAAGCTACCGGGATTGAATGTCTTGTGTCTTTGTTGTTCTTACAATAGCCATTATCCCTCTGACTACTGCTTCTGGCTCCGGCTCATTCTACTTCCCCCTGATCCACGACGCATCTCGTGGCCAATTTAACTGCAGTATAATCCCACAGATGAGATGCATGCACGGTTCCTTATGCACTCGGTTGGTGGAGGCGCGGCCAGAGGTAATCTAAGGCCGAATGTATGGCTGATTGAGACCTCTCTCAGGTGAGGGGGATGAGGTAAGGGAAGCGGACAAGGTAAAGGCTCGTGTCCGAGGCTGCCGTGCGGTTGGCCTCCGAACACAGTAGCTTGCTAAAAGGAAAAGAATGCTTGATTGCACTCAAAACGTTACACCTTCTCTCACTGGTTTAGCTTCTTCTTCTTCTTCTTCTTCTTCTTCTTCTTCTTCTTCTTCTTCTTCTTCTTCTTCTTCTTCTTCTTCTTCTTCTGCCTACACCTCTTTTCTTCTCCCTTGTTTAATTTCATATTAGCCTGGTAATCTTGACCTCATTATACCGCGGGCTAGGGGCAGATTAGGTATAGTTGGTCTCTAGCGGCTAGCCAAAGCGCTAAAACCAAGGACTGGGCCGAAAGGTTGTCTATCAATCTCAGTATTCCAACAAAGTCCACAAGATATTGACTCCCCCAGCTGAGAACAAGTCATATTGACATTATCTAGATGCCATGTTCTGGATAATATACACGTCTGAAAGTCTGAATTTAGAGCTTAGTTCTAAGTATTCCATCAAATAATCTAAGCATTTCTTTATCAATACTATTATTGTTTAGTTAACCTGAGTTGACCTGAGCAAAAGGATGCTTGGATACATTATTAGTATTTCAAATAGATTTGAACTTCCAAGTAAGAAGTTAACATGAGCTACCTTACCCTTGTATTAAAACTGCTGACCCTTTCTCCATTGCATTCAACTAAACCAATATTGTTTCAACAGATTTTTGTGTGTGTTTGTGCGTGTATAGCCTACATGTGTTAATGTGTGTGTGTGTGTGTGTGTGTGTGTGTGTGTGTGTGTGTGTGTGTGTGTGTGTGTGTGTTAATGTGTGTGTGTGTGTGTGTGTGTTTGTGTGTGTGTGTGTGCCTGTGTGTGTGTGTTTGTGTGTGTGCATTTGAGTCTATGTGTGCAGGTATTTGAGTATGTGTGTGTTATAAAATTACATCTATATTGAATTAATAATGCAAGCAAGGATGCTGCCCTGCACATATTGATTGACTGGCGTGAGTTGGCTATGGCTGGGGTGTCGATTGTTGTACCACACTGCACACTGGTCTCTGCTGTGCACACACACACACACACACATGCACGCACACATGCATGCACACACACACACACACACACCCACACACACACACACACACACACACACACACACACACACACACACACACACACACACACACACACAGACGCACACACACAAGGATTTAAAGCAATAAAAACAGGCCTCCAGACTAACAAAAAAAAAAAAAATCAATTATTTCAAGATTGTTTCATTTGCTGTTTGTTATCACGAGAAAAATTCCCATGGAAATAACACGTTTCAATTATCCACGCCCTGTCTATCATGCTCAGTGAGAGATTTTCTTTCAATTTGAAAAAGAACGAAATATGGCTTGTTTGGCAAACTTCACCTGGAGGCTTGGTGTGTGCATTTGTGTGTGTGTGTGTGTGTGTGTGTGTGTGTGTGTGTGTGTGTGTGTGTGTGTGTGTGTGTGTGTGTGTGTGTGCATGTGTGTGTGTGTGTGTGTTTGCTAATTAGCATAACAACATAACATTGCCAGAATCTAATATGGTGCGGTGTGAGTTTTGAGTATTAACTGCAGCCCCTCAAGTGTGACGCCTTCGGCAACTTTAAAATGAATTAATGTGTCAATGCCGATACAAGTGCAAAACGAAATCATGCAAACGAAAACAACTGATACAGGGCTGGACGTCGATAGGACTCCCCAGTGTATTTTTATAGATTCATAAACTTTCTACTGAAGGAATTTGAACTTTTAAGAAAAAAGCTAGCTTGGTCACAGAATAAATCTCTGTCCCTCCCAGCTGGAATAAAATATTGAATTCTAGAAGGTTCTTTGGTACGGAGGTGAATCCATTAATATGTCAGGTGAGCTTGCACGTACAAGTGTATACAAAGTAATATAACACTGATCTGTTCTGACGGTCTGAAAGAAGCTGTGCTAATAAGCATCTTAAACCATTTGCCGAGATTTTCTCTTTAAAGTCTTTTGTTACTGAACAGTAGGTTGTGGGTTCGAAACTCCAATTTCCACAGTGTACCTTTGGGCATCAGTGAGCAGGCTGCCCTAACTCCTTAGCGACAAACTTCGATCATCGTAATAATTGCTTTGGATAAAATCATCGATGACACGTCTACATCGTTATTAGAAAGATTCAAATAGAACTCCTTGGAGTTGTTGTCTTTCTCATCACTTGAAGTGTCCACATGTTGGCTCTCGGTGGATGGTTGAGACCGGCGCGGTTCAAATCGGGATTGGCTCATTTTGACTCGAATTCCAGGACAATTCTGGGTCAAGAAGTCGAGGTCATGGGAAGTTTTTAGCTCCACTCTGTGAGCCCATTGAAGTCTTCCTTCCTGGGCTTTTCTGATGGGCCAAATAAGGATAAGGATAGATAAAAGATAAAATATGAAGTTTTCATCCCAAGCAGTTGAATTAAAGATAGCGCTAAGAACTTCTATTTTGTAAAGCTTCCATCTCTTCCTTTGATTGAATCCATGTTTCCATATGATTTTCACCCGGTCCCACCCACCCGGCCCAAGAGAACCACACAATAAGTAAGTAAAGTAACTCTTAGAATTGTGTAATCAATTATTAATTAAGCAGATGGTTTTACATAAGTACCAATTAAGAGGCTGGTTGCTCCAGGGCACTGACGTTGGGAGTAAATTTAGGTTGGGAATCAAACACCCTAGTCTTAACAGAATCCTGTTTACCTGATTGTTTACCAACACAAAGAACAATATGACACACATCATACGTCATATGTGTCTCCTCTGATAAGCTTCATTGCTGATCTGTAACAAATTGTATCACTATTTTAGTTTCTTGTAATTATAACTGGGAAGGTATTACAGGACCTCCTCACTAACCAAATAAAGCAATACGAAATTACTTCATACATTAGTATTTCAGACTTAGTTTCCCTGCTCATCATTGTGTCTATTTACCTAGCCCGGTGTTGCACTCTACCGCTTCGGTCATTGAAAAGATTAAATTAAAAATTCATATAGTATTATTGTGGTTTCTGGTAGTAAGTAACAAGGGAAGCTAAAATGGTGAAGCACCTATAGAGCATGAAGTGCTTGCTGGAGGCCCCTGAGCTTTAAGGAGCAGAATACAATGTTTGTTTACCACAGAGTGTTTTCCTCAATGCTTCTAATTAGATCTGAGGCCGCGTGTTTGATTCCTGACAGATTGATATCAGTCTCTTGATGTCAATCCGTCTCAGAGGAGGACTGGGGAGACGAGGAATAAATCAACAGTGTTCATAAAGCAAGTCATTAGGTGCACACACACACACACACACACACCCACACACTAACGCACGCACACACACACACACACACACACACACACACACACACACACACACACACACACACACACACACACACACACACACACACACACACAGTTAAAGACATATCACACACACACACACACACACACACATACACATACACACACACACACACACACACACACAGACACACACACACACACACACACACACACACACACACACACACACACACACACACACACACACACACACACACACAAAAGACACACCCCCACACATACAAACACATACACACACAATTATTCACACATCATAGATAGACACACTATACAAACACTTAGTATGCATACAAAGATACATACATACACATACAGGTCACACACTCGCACACACACACACACACACACACACACACACACACACACACACACACACACACACACACACACACACACACACACACACACACACAGACGAAGTTCAGACACACTCTTGCAAACACACATGCATAGTGGGCATACACAAACCCAACTGTGTTAGTAATATAGTAGCCTAGTGATCGATTCCATTTCATCGCTGTAACTAAAACAAGAAGTGTGATTTAAAAATCCTATGATTTGCCATTCTCCCCAAAAAACATTGTTAACACTCCACTCTGCTAACGGACGTAGGTGGCGTTCACTCACGACGTTTGAGGGCCTTTTTTCCGATGCACTCAGACGTCACACAGAACCGAGCATCAACTAAGTATTGTATCCACAATGCCTGCTACGATTGTACCTGTCAACATATGTATGCATAGAAAACTCTGCTGAATGTCACGATGTACGAATTAAAGTAGTAGAAAGAACAAAATGCTCATTCTTGGAGTGGCTTGTCTACTTCGGCACACATCCTCTCTGCGTGTGCGTTCTCCGTGGAGGGTTGGGATAGTGTCACTCACCACCGACCCGACTCCACCTGGGACCAGCTGATTTACATTGCAATGGCAACTCCATGTGATAACTCGTGTGTTGTGCTCACTCTGCGTCTTAACCTGTCAACGCCGCCCTTATCTTTAACGTTAGCACCCCCCCCCCCCCTCCCAAACTCGTTCATAACTCCACTTGAAGTGTTGTCAGGTTATTAATAACTCTGTCTCTGGCCCGAGCCCCTCGCTCTCTCTCGCTCTCTCTTATCCTCTGATATGGCCCTCCGACGCACCATTTCACATATCTGCATGGCTCTCACATGCCTTCAAGGAAGATAAAATGTTGAATGACAATCTAGTATCAACTTAATAACATTTAATGTTTCAGGATTTGTTTAGCCTTTGTCCTTACCAAGCGGCAGACGCATTTATACTGAGGTATGTATTCAAACAACACTGTTGCACAACCTAGTTCCACAAAACAACTGGGAAAGGAGTTCAGTGTAGCTGGAGGAAACGGAAATGCCAGGCTAGTCTGGTTTTAGTATTTCCCCTCACATGTTAGCTGAGAGCCGCTAAATGCATCTTGTTGTAGCAGCGTTGTGCAACCCTAGCATGGCTGTGAATGTGCGATTGCAAAGCTAGGCCATGTATGTATGAGCTGCTGCTGCTGCGTGGTTGCTAATTAAATAGCAAGATATCTGCAGTCTGTATCCACCCAAGCCTCTGGCTTTTGATTGGCTCCTGTGGGAGGGCAGGATGCCCGGGGAAGGCTCTGTGTTTTGTACTTTATTCTCTCCTACAGTCTCGACATGAAGTGAACAAGTCTGGATGAAATGAGTGTAAACCGAGCAACAGAGTGCTCCAGAGTGCTGGAGTGCTTCTCTGACTCTCTGTGGCTCTGTGGCTGTCATCCCACAGAAGTTAGCAAGGGATCTCTGCAAAATCCCAAACTGATGTTCTCTACGTAACGCTGAGAAACATACATCACAAGTACCACCAGAGACACAGGCCTTTCACTCTCATCTGCGTGTCTGTCCGTCTGTCTGACTATCTAGAGCCATCGAGCATAGTCTCTAGTGGTGAGGGGGTTTACCCTTTGAGTGGAAAGGTTCCGGGTTTGATCCCTAAACTTCTGCATTGTGCCCTGGGGCTAAAGAAGTCCAGCGGTGGGGCGTGTGCGCAGTGAACTTGGCCTATGAGGGCTGTCGCCCAAGACGTGTAAGGAGATAATTAAATAATCAGCGAGATCCTCCTGACACGGCCCTAAATCTTCCGCGTCTCATTACTGGTTTTCGCGGCAGTGGTGGAATGACTCAATATGCCATGCTTTTCAAACCAAGGGACATGTGCAAATTTGGTTCGAACCAGAATTCTCCTAATCTTCCCCAGACGGAGAGAGAGAGAGGGCACACATTAAAACTGTCGTTTTCATATTTCATCCCGTCCATGCTGCCAGGGGAATCTTTATGTTCCATTTTTTTTGGGGAGATTTGTCCCGTTTACTAAAGGGATGTGTTGGGGTCCTCAGAATGGCTGTTCAGTGTTGCGTGGAGAGGCTGTTAAACTCTATTTGAGTTGACGGGGAAATGGTGTTGATGCTAGTGTTTATTAATGACTCACTCGTTGTGCTTGTGTCCACTTTGGTTACTCACAGTGCACCGCTGGCCACCAGAAGATACCATTACTTACGTTTAGGGAATGGATGACATCAAATATTTTGTATTATTCTATTGAGTGTGCCTTTATAATTGTGCGTCGAGTTTATAAAATATGTTACATGCTTCACATGGCTGCCTTGCTGTGGATCAATATTACTGATTTGGTCTTATTAGTTTCAAGAGAGGTGGTTTTCTCTTTGAATCAGACTGGCCAAATTCAACATGACCACGCAATTATGTAAGTATTTAATCCCGACGGGGAACCCCGTTATTGGAAAATTAGTTGCCTACAACTGCCGCAGTATAATATATTCAGATAACTAGTTAGAGTGTTATTTTAGGTTAAAACAACAGTTACCGACAATGATAAGATATTAGCTATGTTCAACCATGATAATATTGGATTTTTATCCCCTTAATCAGCTGAAATGCAATATGCATCCGCTCGGAGCAGCTAAATGAACCAGAGAGAGTGGGGGTGTGGCTTAGAAAGAGAAGGCAACAATATTGTTTTTCGTTGCCAAGGAAACATCTGGTAGCTGTTTTGGTCGTTGTAGCCAATTAATTCCAAACATCTCAAGAAATAAAATCGTTTTCTCACAGTACTGGAATAAACTTCCGGAAGATTTTAGCCTTGCTCCAACCCTTGCTACATTCAAAGAAAGGTTAACAAATTGTATGTTCACCTCTGCTTTCTGCTAAACTATTAGCCTATGTACTTCTAGCATTTTATTTTCTTTAAATGCCTTTCATGGATTATTTTAAAACCTTTTTTCATGTGTCTTTGATAGATTATTTTAAATCCTGTTTTTATTTAATTATTTTACATGTATGACACACTTGTTGTGCTATAGAAATAAAGCTCACTTGAATTGACTAAGAATGGATGAGATTGTAGCTGGGGGTATTCCAGTCCCAGCTCGGAGGGTACTGGGTCCGATCCTCCTGGATGTCCACAAACCTGCATGAATACTTGACTAAGATTTGTATTATTGCTCCATAAAGACCTAGCAGTAGATTTCGAGTTACAAGCGCCAACATTGCTTGAGATTTTTGCATTCAGCTGCAGAAATTATCCATATTTGGCACATTAAGGATATGAATTGAATGGCGTAGTCTATGGCCAAAACTTGTTCATATTCAATCTTATAGTTTTTTATTACGATAATTAAAAAGATAATTTACGGTGCACACTTTGGTCTTTTGGCATTCAACCGCCATGTGCCACCTATAGGCTGTTAGAGTAACTACACATTAGTCATTACTGTGAACCTCCTTTAAGCAGTAAATACACGTTAGTCTCTACTGTGAGCCACATATAGGCTGAAAGAGGAACTATATGTTAGTAGCTTCCACCAGCAATACACAAACAGGCGGTCATGGCTGTGACTGGAGTTCAATTCGGTGTTATTCACTTCACTTGATAATAGTAAAATAATTACCGGAAGCACACACTGTTTAATTATTAATTTCATTGAATAAACACACAAATGTATAAATGTCAAGGATGAGGTCCTATAAGTATGGGAGAATATGAAAAGATGTGCCTTAGACACATCTTGTTACATTTTTCTTCAATGGAAGAAGTTCTGCTCTCATTTATGTATTCATTAGGTTTGTGTTAGCTCAATGGTCTCTTAAACATGTTGAATATTCTTTCAGGTCTTGAAAAATATGCAGCGTGCATTTACAAGGATTATATGAAAGGTATGCTTTAGAGCAGGCACGCCTGAGAGCTCTTACTGTTTAAAACGCATGATTAGATTCAGGGCGAAGCATCTACTTTGACTTCCAAATGAAACTGTTCTTTTTGTTTGGTGGGAAAGGTTTCAACATATTCCGTTTCCATGAGGGAAATTGTGCCAAAAAACATCCTCGTTTCAATTAGAAATGTCATCACGTTGGCTTACCTTAAGATGCTTGTGGAACAGCCGTCAACCCTTTCTATATAAAGGTCAATTTCATTATGCATGCAGGAAGTTAGAAACTTCCCATAAGAAATATGTGGCAGAATTCCTTCACATAATAGGCAAAACATGAAGCAGGCCTTTCGAGCCATGGGACATGAGGAAGCTTTTAAAATCCCATTCTGTGCTTGTGGTCTTCAGTAGATTGTAACCGCTCCTATTACCTTAACAATAACGTAGTACCACATGCTTCTGCAATATTATAGGTCAGGCAATTTATTTCCTTTTAGTCTCCGGCAATTGGGAACTACAGAAGAACATTTTCCTGAGGCTTGTTATTTATAAATATATATACTCCATATACATACATATATATAAATTATATTAGTATATGCTACACGTGAACCTCCTAAGATGGCGCAATTTGATTGGTTTGCTATCTCGGGATATTGGGCAATATCCCATGATTGAGATCTCAAACTCTGGATTTTGTTTTCATCGCAAAATGTCCCACTTTGCTTGCTAATAATAACAAATAAATCCCGGCAAAATGTGTCATCTTGTTTATTTTTTGAGTGTTTACGTGTAGTATTTACTCAAACAATTTTTCACCTCAGGCTCCGTGAATAATTGTTAAATATACCTCACGGCCTGTATTCCCCTGTACCGGTACCTGGTATCAACAGGCCAGCTGACGTCCAGGATGGGGACTGTAAATAAATACATTCTTGTTATCCCAGCACCTTAATATGTTTCGCCACCATTTGCAAGTGTTGCTGTCTTGGAGCTGTTGAAACAAAAGCTGGGTGTTGCGGTCAAAACGTTAAGGTTCTCATACTGAGGCAGGCGCAGTCAACCAGAAGTGATATTGTCACAGAGCATTTGATCAAATACACTCGTATTTTAGCTCTTAAATCTTACTATAGAGCCTCTTTCAATACTGGAACTATGTTGTGTAGGTGCTATGTACCTACTTATTATATGCTAAAAATAATTCAACATAACTATATTTATATGGTATTCGTGCTATACAATGAAATACAACTATAGATTTACATATATATATTGTGCTATATAACTGATAAAATCAGTAAAATAATTCAATCCAACATATTCCTACATAGTCTGGGTCTTTGATATCAGTGTGTTTTCTCTTGTTTATTCGGACTACCATCAGCCAGCCCGATGTGGTCTGGCATTTGAAGCATTCTCATTAAGCGGTCCACTGTGTATTTCCTGCCAGGTAGGCCCTTCGTTAGGGCTGTAGCGTTGCTTAGCAACATGAGGAATTTGCCTGCATCGCTGCACACTGTTAGCTAAGTCGAGGCAGGAACAAAAGGTTAATGATTAGGTAAACATTTAAGCAGCCTGACTGGGGCCAACAGAGCAACGTGGTGAAATGCTATATCATTTTTGCTGTTGTTATTGTTATTAGATACATATGAACATACTTTTGGCCGTTAAAATGGTGTGAAAACAGAACAGATGTGTGTGTGTGTTGAGGATATGTGTGTTTGTGTGTATGTGTGTGTGTGGATTTGTGTGTGTGTTGCTATTTGTACCTTTTGTGTGTGTGCCCGTGGTGTGCTTATGCATGTGTATGTGTTTGCTTGTGTCTGTGTATGCCAGGGCGTGCTTAACGGACCATGACATGACCACCAGAACACAATACCTATACTGAATACACTCTCACACACAAACTCATGAACACACATGCACGCACACACACACATGCAAGAAAACACATGCACGAGCACAAACACACAAACACGCAATAACATCCCAATATATATTCACAAACATAAACACACATTTACACACACACACACACACACATATCCCAACATACAAAAAACATAAACACAGTCTCATCCACACAAACACACACACAAAAACACCACCTCTTCCACCTTCTATCTTTCTCTTTTAGTGGGTCTTTCCCTGCCAGGCCCAGCACCTGCTGGCTGCAGAGCGCTGTGATAGCTGCTAATAAACTCTGACAGCCGCCCACCACAGCCAGTATTGATGACCAGCTACCTGGCAGGCAGACCTGTGAGAGTGATACAATGAAGCGAGTCACCCAGACACACACACACACACGCGCGCGCACACACACACACACACACACACACACACACACACACACACACCACACACACACACACACACACACACACACACACACACACACACACACACACACACACACACACACACACACACACACACACACCCAGGGCTTCTTATTTACCGTCCACAGACAGGCAGATTAGAGCCCTCCTGAGTCTAGTCTTCCCCCTGGCCTGGCCGCAAGGTTAATTACCAGAACCACCTAACACACACGTATACACACTCACAGGTACACACACACACACACACACACACACACACATACACAACCCAAAACCCCCGCATTAGCTCCAACAGCTGTTCGCACACACACACACACACACACACACACACACACACACACACACACACACACACACACACACACACACACACACACACACACACACACACACACACACAGAAACAAATACAAACAGATTCACACACGTACACACTAACACACGTATGCACACACATGTCCACACACATGCAGACACTGACACACACAAATGCAGGGTTAGCACTCAGAACAATGCCAGCACCTTCGAGAAATAGTTCTCATTTCCTTCAGTTCACGATTTACTTCAGCATGTTCAAGAGAATGTTTTTTATCGATGGGATATTTTAATTGCACGTTTCTAGGGCTTGGATTTGAGCGAACACATAGTTGAATATGTTGTTTTTATTTGATAAGACGTGGGTTCTTGGATAAAAATGCGTCTCTCTGGTGCCAACTGTGGTTTAAACCTCGGGCCAAAACAAAGTCACACACAGAACAATACGCAGGGACTTCTGCATATTTAACCAGGAGTCCACTCTAAAACCAATAGAAGGAAATATCAATAGCTCTTAAATCTCCACAAATGGTACTGGGGTGCTCCAATAGTCCTGAGGGTCTGGGGGGTCTTTAAAGAGATTGGGGAAATTGTTAAACATACTCTAACACACACACATACACACACCCCATGCACACACACAATACAAACAGAAGTAGTTAGAAGTAGTGCCGCCTCAAACAGTGACTGTGGGAGGTGTTTGTTTTAAGCTACCACTTTGAGGGTGCTCATTTGGTTATTCCTGTCACCCGGAGCAACAGAAGACCAGAAGGCAGAGTGGGTCTGACTTCTGGTCTCAACAGTCCTCTACTCTGTTAGTCCCTGGTCCCATGGGGACTCAGGGGTCCGCCGCACATGGGGGCCGCTTCAGAAACACCTCGGCGGAGTGCTGTGTGTGAGCAGCCTGGCCCCTGTAGTTCGGGGCCATGTGTGTGCCTTCTCAGCGGCTTTAACGGTGGAAATGGATCTGATAAGAGGCAACGCTTTAATGACGGCATCATTGTTATTTTGTATCTATGCTTTTAGTTTCAAAGACAGTTTAAGGGTTTTGGTCCGACATGCACAGGGGCGATTCTAGGGAGTGTGGGGGCCCTAGGCAGAGGATTGTTGACAGGGGGGGGGGGGGGGGGGGGGGGAGGGGGTATGGAGCGATTATTATTTTTTTTGGCTCTAGGGGGCCCCCTAGTAGTGGCCCGGGGCCCCAAGCAATTGCGGGGCCCCAGGCAATTGCGGGGCCCCAGGCAATTGCCTGGTATGCCTAATGGGATGCAGCGCCTCTGGACATGCAGACACTTTTCTAACGTATTCACGGGTCGTTGTCGATAATGTGACATGTTGAACTACAACCTTGATAGGTGCTAAATCCCGCCCTCTGCGTCTGATTTGATTGGCTGCCTAGACTGAACTGACATTTACGAGCGCTTCTCCGCACCGAGTGGCCAAACTTTTATGCGCGGTTCGAAAAAACCCAGAAAAACGTGAGGCGCATCACAAGAGGGAGCTCAGCCCAGGCACGCAGCGGGAAACAGCGGCAGGGAAGGCGGTGGACTCCTTCGTCATGGGGCTTGAATCCTGACTCCTTAGTCTTAAGTCTACTCAGTCCTTCATACTGGGTCTTAGTCCTTAGTGTATAATCCCTAGTGTATGTTTGTACATCCTGGCACTTAAATATTATCATGTAGCATCTTATCCTAGCTATCTTGTTGCATACAGGGTATGGGTTAACGTAGCCATTGTACGTGCTTGGCACTTGTTTCGATGCACACCCTGACTGTGTACCGACAGCGATGTATTGTTGTTTCTCTTTCTTCTGGCAAATGTGCTTATTGTAAGTCGCTTTGGATAAAAGTGTCTGCTAAATGCAGTCCTTTGTACTGGGTCTTTATTCCTTCTTTCTTAGTCTTTAATCTGTAATCCTTTGTAATGATCCTTAGTCCTTCGCATGTAACTAAGGGTTTTAACACACACACACCTTTCAGCTCCTTTCGTCACCCCCTCGCTCTTTTCCATTCACTGTGCACATCACTCTACCTTACCCCCCCCCCCCCCCCCCCCCCCCCCCCCCCCCCCCCCTAAAGGCTTAAAGGGGTAGTTCGGAATTTTGGACATAGGGCCTGATTCCGAAGTGAGCATTGGTATTCTATATCACTGGAGACAGTTTTCAACACATTTCATTCAGTCCTTCTAGTTGCAGAGTTCGCTCGTGCTAGGCTAGCGCAAGTCAACGGGAAATGCTAGCCTGCTATTAAAAACAGTCTTACCCACTCCACAGTACACCCGAGGTAAATCAATTATAACGACAGACTATACATCTAAATGTCTGTTTATAGAATAATGTTAGAAATAAAACCAACCTTGCATTGCATTGCATTTTGAGGGAATTGCGGGGTCTCAGCAGCAGTGTTTATATTCCTGTACGTAGGCTACGGCAGCGGCGGACTGATACCTAGGTTACCTGCCGCTGTCATTGCTACAAACGCAGAGTACAGTGAACGAAGGAATTCTACAAGAGTATTAAATTAACAAGATATGGCCACGTTTGGAGGAGTTAGCGATGCATCTGCTTTTGAAGACGATTATGAGGAATTTGTTGTATCCAACGAACCGTACATGTACGAGCCGGTGTTTTGATGTCAAAGCCAGCAGCAACAAGCCACAGTTGAGTCCTTTCTGGATCTCGCACTGGAAATTGGTGGAAACTTTGTGGTGCCCATCTGTACCGTTTATTTCTACAATTTCTAAAAGCACACTGAACCATCATGTTGCCTAGTCGTTCAATTGCGCTTCTGTCCCACGCTTCTCTGTTTACGTTATTCTGTCGTGATTCGGTTACAAACCTAACCAGCGCATAGTAGAATTCCGCTTCTGCTGAGAAAGTAGTCCCTCGATGATTCATGCGATGCATGGTTAGTTTTATTTCTAACATTATTCTATCAACACAGACATTTAAATCTATAGTCTGGCGTTATAATTGATTTACCTCGGGTGTACTGTGGAGTGTTTTTAATAGCAGGCTAGCATTTCCCGTTGACTTGCGCTAGCCTAGCACGAGCGAACTCTGCAACTAGAAGGACTGAATGAAATGTGTTGAAAACTGTCTCCAGTGATATAGAATACCAATGCTCACTTCGGAATCAGGCCCTATGTCCAAAATTCCGAACTACCCCTTTAAGTTATGGTTCCCCGTTGATGCAACATTACAAGGGCCTTTGTGCGCCTTCCAAGAAGTGTAACCTCGCCCCATAACCTAGCAGTAAGGGCGTGGTTAGTCCTTAGTCTTGAGTCTTGGGTCTTTAACCCTGAGCCCTTAGTCTTGGGTCTTTATCCCTGAGCCCTTAATCTTGGGTCTTAAACCCTGAGCCCTTAGTCTTGGGTCTTTACCCTTAGTCCTTAGTCTTGGGTCTTTAACCCTGAGCCCTTAGTTATGGGTCTTTAACCCTTAGGTCTTAGTCTTGAGTCCTGGGTCTTTAACCCTGAGCCCTTAGTCTTGGGTCTTCAACCCTTAGCGTCTAGTCTTGAGTCTTTTAGCATTAGCCCTTAGTCTTGGGTCTTTAACCCTTAGTCCTTAGTCTTGAGTCCGGGGTCTTTGACCCTTAGTCCTTAGTCTTGAGTCCAGGGTCTTTGATCCTTAGTCCTTAGTCTTGAGTCCGGGGTCTTTGATCCTTAGTCCTTAGTCTTGAGTCCGGGGTCTTTGACCCTTAGTCCTTAGTCTTGAGTCTTTCGTCCTTGGTCTTTGATCCGTAATACTTATTCCTTGATCCCTATTGGATCACCACTCTTCATCACTTCATTACACTCTGCAAATCAATTCACGCGTACATTTGCCAGAATATCTGGATCCGTCTCGTCCAAGCTTCGGCCTTCATGGTAATGAAGTTGTGTTTATAACGGACACCAGCTGACCAGCTGTTGAGTTATTGATAGAATGATCACACCCGGATTGATGTCTAACCGGGACAGATGACTTTTGATGTCTAGTAAACAACTTGTTTACAGCGCAACACAGATCTGTTCTGGTTTCTGAAAATTTTAATCTTTCATTCAAAAGGCAGAGATGCATCAGGACTCACGCACAAACACATGCCCATGTACACACAAACACACACACGCACACACACGCGTACATAAAACGTGTGTACACAAACGTACACAGACACACACACAGCAACACACACACACACACACAAACACACACTCACACACACGCACCATTCACGTACACACACGTAGACACACAAACACTCACAAACACACACACACACACGTGTGCAAGCAACAGGCGACAACAAAGCCGCTACATCCTCTGACTGTGTGTGTTGATTAATCTCCCAGCGGGGGGGCGGTGCTGCCTCGAGGCGCCGCGGCCCCGCTCTCCTGCGGGCCCCGGCATGTCACCGTGCAGGGGCCTGTGGAACACCGCCGCCCCCATGAACCAGGGGATTTATCCCATTGTTCTCGGGGCTTCTCTTAGCGAGGGGCGACAAGTGATAGCTCAGCACCCTCTCGGCTGCCCGTGCCGCCGTGAGTGTGGAAGACGCGGTGAACGGGGAAGTCAATAAGGACACGCTAATCCCCGAAGCCAGGGTTCATTCAGGTTTCAGGATTAACAATCTGGTGATTATACGCTGTGTGGGTAAAGTCCATTGTGTCTACTTCTTCTTCTTCTTCTTCTTCTTCTTCTTCTTCTTCTTCTTCTTCTTCTTCTTCTTCCTTGTTCTTCTTCTTCTTCTTCTTCTGCTGCTGTTACCGAGCCCTCATGTGGAGGTGAGTGCAGGTTGAGTGTTCCTGCAAGGGGCTTTCCAGCCTCTCCCTTTGTTGGTGGGTTGCGTTCTCTGCATCATATTCCAAGTGGTGAAAAGCCTCAAGATAATCTCATAATCTCATTCCACCATTTCATTATCTCATCACACTGAAATCCCTTAACATGCTGGCTGCTTGTAGAGGCAACACAACCCTTGAATTTTTTGTTTAGTACGCCTGAAGAGCCTCTGCTCAGCATATGCTAAAGTCGTTCAGACACACAAAAGATGAGCGGCAGTGGAGGAGTTGGTGGAGGGGGAGATGGTGGTGGTGGTGGAGGTGGTGGTGGAGGGGGAGGTGGTGGGGGAGGTGGTGGTGGTCTTGGATGTGGTGGTGGTGGTGGAGGTTTGGTCTGAAGGAATAACAAGTGAGGAGGAGGAGGAGGAGGAGGAGGAGGAGGAGGAGGAGGAGCAGGAGGAGGAGGAGGTTAGTTAAGATTGCGGTCAGGGCATGGCGTGGTGCGTCTCTGGACTTTGACACGTGGAGTCAGGGAGCTTGTAGGGCTGTATACCAAAGATCAGAGGTGGACGTGTTTCAGATTTGTGGCGCCGACTGAGACGACGCAGTAATAATGAAGAGAAGGGGAGGGGGGAGGGGGGAGGGGGGAGGTTTGGTTTCACAGTGCCGACCCCGGGCGGGGGCCTCTGAGCCCGGCTGCCGTCTCCTGGCACGCCGCTGCTCATCAGCACCGAAATAAATCAATTTCATCCTTGCACAACCCACACACACACACACACACACACACAGTCATCATGCATTTACACACCAACACACATTCAGTCAACATGCACATATGCACACACACACACACACACACACACACACACACACACACACACACACACACACACACACACACACACACACACACACACACACACACACACACACACGCACACACACACACACACTCACTCTCTGAAACACGGACGACACACATGCTGAGACAAACAATGCAGGGTGGTAGAGTGCTGACCCAGCCAGGCCGCCATGCAGTCAGGACTTCCCTCCGCGTCTCCGGCTGGCGTGTGGCCGTAAGCCGAGCAGCGGAGCGGACGCATGCGGTGCGACACGTCCGGTGCACTCAGCCGGCGGCGTGCTGACCGGCGGCTACAGCGCCGCCGCGGGGAGACTGGAGCCGCTTCTTGTTCCCTGTGATGTTTTGGCTACTGTCGTACGCAGCAGTGAGGGGTGGTTGTTTTACTTCTTACACCGCCCTCGGCTGAAGTAGGCCAGGGTCATGTGTTCTCTAGCGCAGGAGGGGGGGTTTGCAGCCCACCCTGTGTATTTCAACCTTGACATCATTCTTTGATTGAAGGAAATGCTCGAAATGCCCTCGACATGAGATGTGTGTTTTTTACTGTAAGGCCAAACAGTGCAGCACATTCTACCTGGAAATCCATTTTTTTAAGAGTACATTCCTTGGCATGCATCATGTGGGTTTCTTTGATGTATCTTTCTCTAAATTTTGCTTTGTGTTATTTTATTTGGGCAACATAGATTCAATTCCCAGGGTTGGGTGGCTAACATCCAGCCGTCTAATTCAGCAGGAGTGAGGGAGTCCATCATGTATCTGTTTCTACTGCCTCCACCCCGGGCGCCTCCGCCCCCACCAACAGGGGCGCGGGGAATTCAACCCAAGCACAAAGCTGCCTTCGATTCTTGAGAAGAGCTTAACAAGCATTGGATGGACACAAACTCAAACATATACACACACATACACACACTCTCACAGACGCTCACACACTCACACAGATATAAACATACACACACACACAAGCTCACACACACACACACACACACACACACACACACACACACACACACACACACACACACACACACACACACACACACACACACACACACACACACAGACACACACACACACAAATACAGATAATATTGATTGTCAAACATTAACTTGTGCATATATTGATAGTTGTGTCACTGCATACCTCTAATTCGTACACACACATACGCATAGGTACAAAAAAACACACACACAAATTTTTATATGTACACAAACCGCACACACATATTTATAAATGAACATTAACAAACACACATAAACACACACACACACACACACACACATCTATATATGTATATATATTAGAGCTGTCAAGCAATTAAAATATTTAATCGTGATTAATCGCATTAATGTCATAGTTAACTCACGATTAATCGCAAATTATTTTTCTATGCTAAATATCCCTTGATTTTTTTGTCCCATAATTCTTCTCATTTTAATTATCAACTTGGTGAATTGCATCGGCTTGCCTTGTGCAAATGATTTTTTATTGATAACAACATTGGCATATACTGATCAAAACAGGACGATACAAAAAAAGAGCCTATAGTGCAATTAAACGACTGCTTTGAACAAATGTCATTTGAACATAGCAGTCAGGCTACTGCTTCTTTGTTTTGGGCCAAAGAATTATTATTATTTTTTTTAAATAAAATAATTGCGTTAATCGCGCCGTTAAAATTGGTTTGCGTTAACGCCGTTAATAACGCGTTTAATTGAAAGCTCTAATATATAGATATATATATATTGATACATAAACGTGAGAAGAAAAACAAACATATATAAATACAACACAAACACACACATGCATGCTGATCACACACCCATCCAACAAACCTACATAAACACACCCATGTCGTCAACACAATGGGCCCTATTTTAACGGTCTGAAACGCAAGTGAGAAGTGCAAAACACAAGTAGCTTTGTCGGCGGTTCTGTGGCGATCTTGCAATTTTACCGGCGGATTAATGAATCTTGCGCCTGGTGCAAATCTAAAAAGGGTTGGTTTGAAGTAGCCTAATTACCCGTAGGTGTGGTTTGGGCGTAACATGCAATAAACTAATGAGAATGCCATCTCCCATCCCCTTTAAGAGCCATGAGCGCATTTGAATCTGACGAGTTGATATTTTGACGTTTGCGTTTGCAGTCTCCGATGAGACAGATGCATGACCACATGAATTTTAACTTCAAATGGCTCAGTTTATGGCCAAATAATATGTCCTAATTCACACATGGAATGGCGTTTCGTCCACAACTTCAGAAATACTGAGTCCTCAAATAAATTTCGGCAAAGAAAACTTAACACACATGCGGTAACTGTGGTTCTATATAATAATATACCCAATACATTAACTGACATTGTTTCTTACCAGTATTGTATCTATTATCGTTATCGACTTGTGTTCCTTATATGCATGTGTCCCCCCGTTTATATACATTGCCATGGACTGTATTATGCGTTACGTGTTTAGTTTGCGTGTGTTTAAACAGATGGATGCACACATGCGCGCCTGCATTCATTAATTATTTTACGCGCGCCCGCATTCATTAATTATTTTTAACACTCACTCGCGGTAAAACAATGTTTTCTCATGATCAAATACTCATCAATCCTAAAAGTTATGGGCTTTAACACGATGTCTGTGTCAAGAAAATATGCGTTTGCTGTACATGTTTGCAGATGCATTGATTTAAAAGTAGCCTAATTCTTATTACCGCTGTGTCAGCTGGTCTTTCCCAAATAATTTACCAAGAATGTGTGGCTAGGTAGATGAGAGAAGCAAAGTATATGCGCGAGGTACACAAGCAACATTATGCATGCGCCCTTAAAATAGCATCTGAACAACGCGCCACTGACTTTAAACCAGGTATATCCTGGGGCCTGTACCACGAAGCTCGCTTAGAGGGTTAGCGAGGTATGTTGAGCTCAAAGCCTGGGTTAGTTGTACCACGAAAGTCGATCTATTTTAGTGTCGCTGTATGTATGGTGACTTATGCTCGCAACCAAACCTGGTCGGGAGCAGTTTTTCGGCTTAGTCTAGCCGGAGATCGGCTACTTAAATCGGCGTGCGCAGCTTCCTAGCCCCTCCTCTGACAATGGCGTCACCATTTGTGGGTGTTCCCGTGGACCTCGGCGCACTTCTCATACAGGCTTCTCTCCGGAGACAGAGGGTTTTACGGGACAGAACTGATCCCTTGGCATTGTCTGACGATATTCAGATTTCAGACTTTATTGTCATTGTGCAAACAACAAAATTGGGGGTTCTTCATGAGAGATACAGATTCTCATCAGAGGGTGTTATTTGATCGTCCTTGTTGGACCTTATGTAGACAATGCTTACTGTTGCGCATTGTGTCTCCGTGACAGAGTGCTAGAGTGGAGGTAGCGCGTCAGTCTTGAATTTCTGCACGGGGGGTTCGACTCCCAAGTGACGCGAATTTATGTGAAGCTTAAAAAGTCCCAATTCTCATGCATATGGAATACTTATTCACTAAAGCTTATGGAATTATATTTTTGTGCTTATTTCGAACTTGAGCCCATATTTTCAAGCCCGTGCTGGCACCACATCTATGGGGGTAAAATGCATGATGATAGACCGGCGAATTTCAACCCCGGTCGCTGGCATTCGGGTCTTATACTAATCAACTACGCTACAGCCGCTACCTCTCAGCGGTTGAAAACATGCGATACATGTCTTACTTAGGGTGTATTTAAAGTGAATTCCCTAAATGATAGAATAAGGCAGGATGGACGTTGCTTATGCATTTTTAAATCATCATCATTCTATTTGGATTAATGGCGAACAATTCTGCATTTGGCATAGTTATTTTATAGACAATATGCAGAATCTTTTCACTTATACACATATAGACTGCTTGATCTATCGTAAAGGTGAGAAAAATGACGCAAAAAGCGCCCCTTTCAAGTGAACGCGCACTGAACCTAAAGCGGAAAACCTGGTTCAACTAATTGAATCTAAAGTGAGCGTCGTGGTACCGTTTAACTCTAATTGCGAGTTGCGGCTCTGTCGAGCCAGGTTTTCCCAAGAAAGCCTGGGTATGTTCAGCGAGGTTCGTGGTATACCCCCCTGGTTTGTGGCGGAATTGTTTTCTGGAAATGCAAAATAGCATCAGGGAATGTTTGCGCCAGAACACGCCTCCTCCTTTCGCCGAACCGCCCCTTGGGGCGCAAGGTCATTCCCTAATTTTCCGACGCGTGGCGGTGGAGGGAAAAGAACTCTCTGCGCCAGTTGCAAACTAGCAACGACACATGCGTCAGTGTAGGAAGTAAATTGCGCTGGATGCAAGATAGGGCCCAATGTATTTTCTGTATCTCCTCAGGCCCCATGTGACGTCTCACAGAACACAGGTCTCACGCTGACCAAGAAGGCTTGGGCGTAGATAAAGGGTCCCCCCCCCCCCCCCCCCCCCCACCCCAGTCCCTCTCATCCCGGATCCACATCTCCTCCATCTGAGAACGCGTGGGAGGAAGAAACGTGCCGGTGGTGTATGGCGGTCTTCATAGCACGGAAAATAACTAAACCCAACACAGGTGCCCCCTGCTGAATAGACACTCCGCCCTCCCTCTCCCGGGACAGGTGCAGGGCCCCGTTTCCCGATTACGATGGATCCATGCTCGTATCTTGCGGACCTTCGTATATTTCTTTCAAGCGTTTCCTAAAACTCCTCTTATTCCTCACGTGCACTGCTCTAAAAACGTTCGTAGGCTTGTAACTGTCCACTGACAGGGTGCTGAAATGGGCTCTGTAGGAGGGGGAGACGCAAGAATGTTGTCACATGAAACTTTATTTTGTGGCTGCAAACATGCTTTGCGCAGCAAAGAGAGCAGACCTTCTCTGATTCCACACAATGTTTCATTGATTGGTGCGTACTACAACAATTTGGTGCAAACATTAAAAATGCAGTGTTCAATTCATTCATTATCATTCAAACGCAGAGGCATTGATAAGGCTACTGCTGACCCGATTAGGAGAGCTTGAGATCCTGCCCGTATTGTTTGGCAGGGCAATGACGGTGTGGGTAACGAAAGCGGGAAAGTGCGCGGCGTTCAGGCACGCATCGCACAGTTTCCCGCAGCAGTCTACCTTGACTGCAGACACCACACTGGCGATTGTGCACTCCACCAAGGTCTGGGATATTTGTCACTGTTTAGACACGGTCCAATAAATAGTGAACTTCATCACAGCCTCACCGAAGCGCCTATAGTGCTTTATGGCAAACAATCTCAACAAAAAACACCTGCAAAAATTCTCAGACTCCCGCTGGTCTCAACATTATTCATTTAAAGTATGTCTTCTGTCATTGATCAATATGAGGACATTTTACCAAGATTGTTGAATTAAAATTAGAGGGAGACAGCAAGTGCAGCTCTAAAGCGACCTCCCACACAAGACCAATGGAATCATGTGATTTTATTATATGCCTTGTGGTTGTGGCGTGTGACGTGGCGTTTGATCGGTACATTTCGGTATTGTATTTATGTATTTTTAAATTGCTGCAATCAATGATGTTGTTGTTGACTTCTAACATGTCTCTGTCTTTGCTGATTAAATCTAACAGTAGTCAAAAAGTAATATATCGGCGATAACCATTGTTTTTGAGGTATTGCGAAATTGCGCCAAATTCAGTGGTATTGGTATTTCTTTTCTGGTGACTCCACTGAGGCTATAGTAACAATACTCTTAGCATCCTACGAGTCCCCCTGGAGCCCTCATTAGCTACGAGTGTTTTCACAACGTTTGTTACGCAACGATGCTTTCGGGAAACGGTGTGAAAACTGTACAATGCTTGTACGATGAACTTCACAAACCACTTAGGCTAACGATCCTTTCGGGAAATGGGGCCTAGGTTAGTTTAGTGCTGGCTAGGGAGGTGGACTCCCAGCCGAAAGGTACTAGGTTCGAGCCCACAATTTCCACAGTTAACCTGTAGGCATCCTTAGTCAATATGCCCTTACCAATATGACCTGCTCCTTAATGACCTGTATCTGAGCTAATGTTAATGTTGGTGTTGGTACGAGTCGCGGTGGATAAAAGCGGCTGGCTCAGTGACTCAGCAGAAGTAGAATAGTAGCACCTTATGTCAGTGTTGCTGTCCAGCTGTGTTCTAATCTCCTAGATTAGGCTTCAGCAGCTGTGGATTGGGAAAGCTAAATAATGGCGTTTGGATCCAGCTGAAGAATAGAGACAACTATGGAATTGGCTGCCCACCAGTGGTCTATACAAAGCAACATCCTCGCAACCAGAAAACAAAACTAACTTCTTTGGCTTGTTCCCCAAATATCAATATTTGGTCTAACATGGTTCGTTTATTTACTATGAGCCACGCGATGCACAATTAAATATCACTATCATTGTATCTCACAGCAATTAACGCAATATGGTGTTACTGATAAACGCAAATTACACTTTGAACTTAGTTACGATGTTCAATATGCAAGAGAAAGAATATATCCAGGAAAGAAGGGGATTCATGAAAAAGATGAGGATCCATTTATATAAAGTCTAGTCTGTGAGACATCTCCAGACTAATTGATCAGGAGCAGCCCAGAAGAGGGGCAGAATAAGATTTAGGGTGGTAACAGTCCCAGCCTTAGTGTAGCAATGAATAAACACAAAAAGTCCTCCCGGGCCATCAGAAACCGAATGGGTTTGATTGGCCCGTAAGCCTGGACACACGAGGAACGTGTTCTGGAATGTTGGTGCAATAAAATAAATACAACCTCAAAATGCAGCTGTACAGGATATAAAATGAAGTACAGGGTATAAAATAATCACAGCCTGGATGTTGCCTCCACACAGACTGTAAAGTTTCCCTGGCATGAAGACAGCTAAGTTTATTGTGGACAATTATTGAAGTGTACCCGTAAGAATATTGCTAGGTTTTATCAGAAACACTGGGGTTTTATATATTGTCGTTTAATTAGAAAGGGATTTATGGCTTGTGTTTAGAGAAGGGAGAGCTCCTGTGCCGAGCTACCTTGTGAAATAGAAAGCCTTTCCTGAATACGTCGTAGTATTAATATTAGTATTAGCAAAAGTCTTGGCATTAGTCCTGCATGAACTCTTTCCTCAGTGTTCCTTCTGTACCTAATGAAGCTTACCTGTGTCATTTTTAGACACTTACATACTTAATGGCACCCTGCGACAACACCGATTGGTAGGGACGTAATCAGTTCTAACACCCTTGGAATGCTAAAGTATCCACACTATCCTACCTGCAATCTCCACCTAACACCACCTAACACAATTACCACCTAAACCAGCAGCCTCACCACAAACGTTACCACTTCCACCGACATAACCACCACCACCATAAACCACCATCTCTACCACGGTAACCGACACCATCATCACCAACAAAAAAAACATTCCCACCACAGCCATCACCAGCCCCAACCCCGACAATAACCCGAACAATAACAACAATGTGCTACTGATCCTACACCCACACCTCCCCTTTGAAGAGACACAACGCAGCTGGATTAATCCAATGCCACGCTGGAAGTCCGCCAACTACTGCACCCTTCTCATATCAACATGAAGGTCGAGTAAATAAATCCCCATGTCATGTCCTTTATAGTCCCCCCAGCCCCCCTCCGCCTGCAACAAACACACACACAGACACACGCACGCACGCACGCACACACACAAACACACACACACACACACACACACACACACACACACACACACACACACACACACACACACACACACACACACACACACACACACACAAACACATGCACACTTCCTGTGGTGACCAACTACCTTCTCTTCTCTCCCAGCAGCACACGCTGATGGTCTGTAGGTCTGGTGGCCAGTTGGTTTCTCCATCTTTTCCCCGGGAACTGCATTTTCTGTCAGCCTCGTATCAGGACCTCTGCTTGGGGAAGCAAAAACAAACAAGGAGAAGATGAGGGCAGGGTGGGAAACTGATGAATGGAGTAGCCAGGCGAGCAGTCAGCGACAAGCAGTCAGTCGCTTTGTTGGGCTAATGATCACTGCTGCGGTCCGGGGAAATGGACCTTATTCAGCTGGCGGCCATCTTATTTCTAAACACCAGCTGGGTGGCTTAGCTTAATGCTCGTATCTTCTACGTGCGTTTGGTAGGATGGCTGGGGCCAAACATCCGGTGGTGAGCCCACTGGTCATAGATATTGTCTGTTTCTTATGATCTCCCAAGCGAATCACATCTTCTTTGTTGAATGTGTTGTTTGATCTCCATGTATTTTCACCCCATGCTAGCTGGGTGGGAGGGAACCGAATGTGGAATCCCTCTCCCTGCTAAGGTTTTACAACCAAGATGGCTGCCATAGTGATAAGGCCCAATGGAGGTCTGTTATTCTGTGGCTGCTTTCTTCTTCTGCTTCCGTTGTTTTTATCCTTTCCTGTTTTGAACAGGAAGATTATATTGTTGTTGCTTTTAGTAGCTGTTGTCAAGTCAGTGTGCCACAAAGGAAGACCACTGGTG
The DNA here is from genome assembly GCF_902167405.1 of Gadus morhua. Lineage (NCBI taxonomy): Eukaryota > Metazoa > Chordata > Actinopteri > Gadiformes > Gadidae > Gadus > Gadus morhua. The sequence continues at coordinate 9,873,736 of NC_044050.1, forward strand.
TTATTTGATTGAACCATTATCAAACAGAATCGCAAACTGAAGCAAAGATACCTCATCTTAGATTTTCTCCCTCACAGTAGAGAAAGATAAATAAGTTAAGTAAATATATACATCTCTGTATTTACTTCACAATGGTGGTCTGGTTTTATTTATAAACTGCAACTATATGAACGATATAATACGGACTAAGACTAGACAATTTGTGGGTCAACACCAAATTGTATATAATTTTCATAGTAGGCCTAAGTCTTATTGGCTCAGCCATACCTTCTGCCAAGAACAACACAAACTGTCAATGTGAACCCATTGTCTCCAGCAATCTCCGGATCTCACCAGGGACACCAGGAAGAAATTAATTTCCTGCGCTCATCCGCTACAGCGACATACAGTGACCAGTCAGGCAGTAGACGAAGCCTATAGAGGTGAACCAGTTAACCATCTGAGAAACTACCACTGTGGGATTATATAACCAACAATAAATCCTCTTTTTATTTTTTTATTGTGTTGCACAAATTAAGCTTGCAGCTGTCCTCATCCTGTTCCCAGCACTCAACATCCCATTGTGAAAATCATCACTTTCTGATTTTTTGGGCAGCACTTGCAAATCAGTAATCATAGACTGTGTGTGAATGCCATTTATTTGTGGATCTCATCTGTTATCGTTGTGCATGAATCCGTGCGGGAGGAGTGTTGGGGAACGTTGTTAATCTGGGGTATTTGATATTAAGCTGAGTGGTTTAAGATTCTTGTGAAATCATTTATATTGCAGGTGTTTGTGTTTGTGAGATTGGAGTGTGTGGTTTGGCAGAGGAAAGCAACAGGGGAGTTGAAAGCGTGTCTGGAATATGCTAGGAAGTTGTCAGAGAGGATTGGAGAGGATTTAATTTTGTTTGTCTGTTTCATGTTTTTGTTGACAGTTGAAAGGTGCTTTAATTAGTTAGAGTCCCTCTGTGTCTGCATCCATTATGAAGATCAAAAGATCAAATGCTCTGACCTATCTGAGAAGATGTCTATTTGAGAAGGACTTTGATGATAATCGCTGCATTGTCAACACACACTCATCATGATTAATACTGTCAGAACCAAGTCCTTGGGTAGTTCTGCTAAAGTCCAACTCCGACTCTGCTGATTGAGGTTGATGATGAAACTTCACACAAAAATAGATCAGGACCACTAAGTCAAATACATTTCTGCATCAATCCATCTACTCAACTGAAAGCGCTATAATAATCTGTGTCGCGTCACATCCCTACATATGCTCCCTTCAACAAATGCTGCCAAACCATCTCCTTTCTTCTGACTTCGTACTGAAATCTCTGCATCTCAGATCTCTGCTGAGCCGAACACACACAGAAACACACAAAAACGACTCAGAAAATAAAACACTGGCACAATCCGAACACCTGTCTTCTTCCCAGCTTTAAACAAAAACATTGTACAGGCAAGGAGAAAAAGAAAAGATCAGATCCATCATTTAGCTGATCTACTAGACCTACTTGTTTTACCGCAGACAGGAAGTTCAGGGGCCACAGCAGAAAGGGCAGGTCAGGAATATGAATTAAACCGAGAACATGATAAAATCTTTACAATTTTTCCAGATGAGTCCAGATGATTGAAGTTTGCTGTCAGCAAGGGTAAAAGGTTGGCCACAACGGAGAAACTGTCTGTGACCAGAGGGCACGTGGGCTTGGTCACACCCGGACCCTTCAAAGCTAAGAGCGGAAATAAGCCATGTCAGTCAGCTGGGAGGAGAGATCTGGTGAAGGTGGACATTGAGTTCAGAGTCTGAACTTGTTGAAATTAGTTTTGTTATGTTGACTAGGCAGGGGCAGAGTGAAGAGGAGGCTTCAAACTGGGCTCTAAAATTAACCTTTTATAATTCTGCCTATTTTATATAATGAACTAGCAGAAGACACCTCTGTCATGTTTGCTCCCAGCAACCACCATTATTAACTAAATGGCATATTCCTGAATTGAAAACACTTTAATAAAATCCAACAGTCACATATATTAACTTTTCAAGCATAAAATGTAGCTTTAAGTTAGCTTCCTCTAAGGTTTTAGTTGTTTTTTTGTAGGCTTAACATATAAAGTTTCAACAAAGGCGTATCCGACTAATTTCACAACACATAAGGCACCTTAAACTATATAAGGATACATACATTATATATATGATATCTGCATGTCAGCTAGGATGATTACTGCAAGGCAAGCAAGCTTATATTTTTTTGTATTTCAAACTGAAAAATCACAAAACATGCTACTTCCCAGATGTGATGGTAAGTGATATTAACCAGAAACTAGCCACAATTATATTGGAAAACCTCCAAATCTCACAGGTTATTGTGCATGCAGGACTTAATGATATTTGAAGAGAACAGTCAGAACTTCTGAAGAGAGATTACACTGATCTATTGGATACACTGGACAAAATACACATTAAGTCATTCATCAGTGGACCCATTCCAGCAGTTTACAGGGGAATAAACAGATTCAGTTGTCTACTTGCACTGAATACATGGCTTTCCAGAGTTTGCAATGAATGAGGAAGGGGCTTTATTGACAATTTCAACATGTTTTCGGGGCGGAAATATCTTTTCAGAGCAGATGGCCTACACCCAAACAGGTAAGGCTCAAAACTTTTAAGGGACAATCTTCTTTTCTTTTTCTCCCACACATCTACCCTGCCATGGTCTGACACACAGGCCACAGTCACTGCACAGGTTGAGAAGAAGGGAAACTACAGTCTCCCGACACATCTACTCGGCAACTATCTGACACACAGATAGCAGACAGAACACAGGCCTTGAAGAGAGACAACAGCCCGCCCGACGCCATAGACACCATGCCTTCCCCCATCGCTGATGCTGGCTTGGCGAGGAACGGCTACCCCCCTCCTCTGCATTCCCCCATCGACGATGACCTCCAGCCTCATCTCTCCCATAGCCACAACAACAACTCCAGCTCCACTGTCTCCTCCCTTTGCGATTTTCCAGCTGAATTTATGAAACTGGAATATGTTGGCATCAAACTTGCATCTGTGTCAATGATAGCATCGCCACGTCATGGCCACAGGCTGATAGCGCCCAAGCGGAGGGAGCCCCAGCCCCCCCCCTCCGTACTGGTAGTAGTCCTGAGTATTACTGAGACAAAAAAGGGTTCAGCCGTAGACACAGTATAAAGGAAGTTTCGCATAATCTGCTGAAACCAAGGTTGCCTGCGTCAAAATATGTCAATTTTTGCATTCCTGCTGTAACCACTAAGAGAGTAAACAAAGGTAAACTTAGACACACTGCTAACATCACAAATCTCGTACCTATTGCCTCCAAACCAAAAACAACTTTAAAGCATATCAACAACACCATCAGGATGGGTCTACTTAATGTTAGGTCTCTTTATAACAAATCATTTTTGGTTAATGATTTTATTACCACTTCTAAACTGGATTTTATCTTTTTAACTGAAACATGGCTGGAAGAAAATAACAGTGCAACCGTTCTGATAGAGACAGCTCCACCCAACTATAACCTTTTGGATGCATGTAGATCTGGAAAAAGAGGTGGAGGGGTTGCTGCTATATCTAAAAATGTATTTCAGGGGAAACAGATGTTATTTGGTGATGTTCCATCATTCAAATACATTTGTGCTGTATTGAAATGCTCCCCCATAGTTCTCCTATTAATTATTTACAGGCCAACCGCATACTCTGCAAATTTCTTCAATGACTTTACAGAATTATTGCCTAGCATCTCCACAGACTTTGGCTGTCTAGTTAAAACTGGTGACTTCAATTCTCATACTGATGATTTGAATGACAAGTGTACAGAAAACCTTTTCACCATTTTTGACACATTTGAACTGTCTCAACATGGGAAAGAGGCTACTCATTGTAAGGGGCACACTCTAGACCTGTTTATCACAAAGGGCCTCAATGTTTCTGATCTCTCAGTGACTGATCCTTCACTTTGTGACCACTTTTGTGTTTTCTTTAATATATCTTTTATTTCAGACATAGAGACAAAAAATCAAATACTATCAAAAAACGGTATATCAATGAAGATTCTAAGGTACTTTTTTTAAAATGGCCATCTCCTTGCTACCACCTCTCAACCAATGTTCTGCTGATGATCTTGTAGAAAACTTCAATTTGAAAAATTTGAAAGTCATAGATGTCATTGCACCTTATAAGGTTAAAACGATTTCTGACAAGCAAAAGGCACCCTGGAGAAAAGCTGCTTCTGTAAGCACTGAAAAAAAGAATGCAGGAAGGTGTCATTGTCTGTCGGTTTCCTTGTCTTGTTTTGGTGTGTTACCTGTTTTACTTTGGTATCGGTCTTGTTTCTCCCCATGTCAGGTTTCCCTCCAGTGTGATTGCTGCTCCCTCCCATAATGTGTTTCAGCTGTTACTCGTTGCGTGCCCTGTGTGTGTTTGGTATTTAAGCCCTTGTCTTTCCTTTGTTCCTTGTCAGATCATTTTAGTTTGTGGTGAGTTGTGTCCTGTGTGTTACCTGTGTTCCCGGTGTTCCCTGTGTTACCCGCGTCACCTGTGTTCCTTGCCTTTTGAGTTAATAAATTATCCTTTTACCTGAACTGTCTGCGATTGGGTCCTACCTGCCTGCCTGCCACCCGCTAACCGTGACAGAAGGTTGAACACATCTGGTGTAAAACAAAACTTCACATTCACCATGATATCTATAAAGAGAGCCTCATATTTTTTCTCCAATTTCATTAAAACCAATACTAATAATGCAAAAACCCTATTTGCAACTGTTGACAGACTGACCAAGCCCCAACACAAATTCCACCTGATCTCCATTCCACGCAGAAATGCAATGAGTTTGCAGCTTTTTATGCAGATAAAATTCAAGGCATCAGACATCAATATCGCCACTTCAAACAAAAATGTTAGACTACCACCCTGTTCAGGCAAAAGTAACGTGGCAATTATGACATGCTTTGATGTTAGAGACTCTAAAACTCTTGTTGAAACAGTGACACAGCCATCCACCTGTTGCCTTGATACTTTACCTACCAACCTCTTTAAGAATGTTTTTAACTGCCTAGCAATAGACATATTGCAAATAGATAACAACTCTCTCCAGTCAGGACATTTCCCAAAAGCCTTGAAAACTGCAGTTATTAAACCCCTATTTAAAGAGCGGACCCTAGATGCCTCTATTATTAACAACTACAGACCAATATCAAATCTACCCTTCATGAGTAAAATCATTGAGAAAGTTGTCCTCCAGCAACTTAATCACTTCCTGGCATCAACTGGTTGCTATGACACCTTCCAATCAGGATTTAGACCCCTGCACAGCACGAGACCGCCCTTATAAAAGTTGTAAACAACATCCGTTTTAACACAGACTCCGGCATAATCTCAATACTAATGCTAATGATCTGTCCAGCTTTCTGGACAGGTCAGAAAACTGGGTGGGTCTTTCAGGCACATTCTCAAATTGGTTCAGGTCCTACCTACAAAATAGGAACTACTTTGTTTCCATTGGCGACTACACAAGGTTCGATCTTAGGACCCTCTTTATTCAACATCTACATGTTCCCACTAGGGCAAATCATGCAAAACAACAATATTGACCATCATTGCTATGCTGATGACATGATATGTATCGCTATCACCAAATGACTATCGGCCCATAGATCTGCTGTTCCAGTGCATTGAGCATGTGAAAGACTGGATGTGCCGAAATTTCCTTCAACTAAATGAGGATAATAATTGTATTTGGTGCTACAACGGAAAGGCTTAAAGTAACCCACCTTTACTCTCTGTCCCTGAAAACCTCAATCAAAGCCAGAAATCTAGGGGTTATCATGGATTCATATTTACATTCCGACAGTCACATCAAATCAGTTACCAAATCTGTATTATTTCACCTTACAAATGTAGCAAGACTTAAAGGGCTCATGTCCACCGAAGACTTACAAAAACCTGCACATGTCTTTATGACTAGGAAGCTTTATTACTGCAATGGTCTCCTTACAGGTCTCCCAAAAATAAACTTTAAGGAAACTTCAGCTTGTTCAGAATGCTGCTGCTAGAGTTCTAACAAAGACCAAAAAATTTGAACATATTACACCAATTCTTAAATCGTTACATTGGCATCCTGTAGGTCAGAGAATTTATTTTAAAATCATGTTGCTAACCTTTAAATCCCTACATGGTTTAGGCCCAAAATATCTAACTGATATGCTTCCACTGCGTAAACCTTATCTAGAACACTAAGATCTTCTGAGACCAATCTGTTTATTATCCCCAGAGTAAACACGAAACACGGGAAAGCAGGATTTAGTTACTATGCAACATAGCTGGAATGAACTCCCTGAGTATTTAAGACTTGCCCCAATTCTGACCAACTTTAAAACAAGACTGAAGACTTTTATGTTTGCTTTAGCTTTCTGCTAAATCTTAAATACATTGCATTCTAAAATGCCTTTTTAACTTTGCCTTTATTTTCTATTTTTTACCAGAAAGATACATTATCTGATACCAGAGAGAAAGGATAAGGGTTTGAGACCCAAGTTCTGTCTGGGTTAGATTCCTAGAATCTGGGTTGGAGTCCCAGAGAAAGGACCAAGTTCCTTTAGGTCAGGTTGGAGTCCCAGAAAAAGGACCAAGTTCCTTTAGGTCGGGATAGAGGCCCAGAGAAAGGACCACCAAATTCCTTATGTCGGGTTGGAGTCCCAGAGAAAGGACCAAATTCCTTTAGGTCGGGTTGGAGTCCTGACGTGGGTAACTTTGAAAGGTTTGAGACCCAAGTTCTGTCTGGGTTAGAGTCCTGGAATCCGGGTTGGAGTCCCAGAGAAAGGACCAAGTTCCTTTAGGTCGGGTTGGAGTCCCACAGAAAGGACCAAGTTCCTTTAGGTCGGGTTGGAGTCTCAGAGAAAGGACCAAGTTCCTTTAGGTCGGGATGGAGTCCCAGAGAAAGGACCAAGTTCCTTTATGTCGGGTTGGAGTCCCAGAGAAAGGACCAAATTCCTTTAGGTCGGGTTGGAGTCCTGACGTGGGTAACTTCGAAAGGTTTGAAACCCGAGTTCTGTCTGGGTTAGAGTCCTGGAATCCGGGTTGGAGTCCCAGAGAAAGGACCAAGTTCCTTTAGGTCGGATTGAAGTCCCGACGTGGGTACAAGAGAGACTCTTGATCTGATCTTAAATACATTGCACTTTCTAAAATGCTGATCTATGTTACTTATTTCATTGCATATATGTTTCCTTTTACTTATCTATTATTTTATTTTATTGTATGACAATGTTTATTTGTGAAGCACTTTGAGTCTGTCTTGTGTATGAAAAGTAATGTATAAATAAAGTTGCCTTGCCTTTCCTTGTAATGCAGGCACATGTTAAGACTATAGAGTGTAAAGAATATAGATGTAGAGTCCGTGAGGTCATCCGACCGCCATGAAGATCTCCAAAGAAGTTGGACGAAAGTGAGCTTTGTGTTAGCATTTGGCGATTTGGCTAACAAAGCGCTACACTGCCCCTACAATAGCTTTTTCAACCTGTTAAATTAAGAATAATGGTATAACTTGTGGAAACGAACTACAAAAAGAGTATTATCATACATTCGATCAGAGTTGTTGGATTCTCTGCATTGCAGTCATTGTAGGTTTTATTTTTCATCATTATTTGTTATACTAACCAGAAGAGTTTATAACTATTGTAGATCTTAAAATCACTGGTCGAATTGGATCTCAGTCTTGTAAGATAATATTGAATAACTCTGCTTAATAGAGTGAGACAGAAGATCAGTAAAGTAGGCCTAAATGCTACTTGGGCGACTAAGTAGTACAACTTGTGTTTGCTATGCTATGCAATGTCCTTTTCTAGATCCAATGAATCAAAATACATTTGTTCATTTGGTCATCATGGTTGGCATGACCTAACCAATGATGAACAATTTGGTGCAAAGTGAAATATTGTCTTCACATTGTGCTGTGGGAAGAGTTGGAGTGGTAACTCGGTTTATATTAGCACTTGGCACTGGCACCAAACAAAATGTCCTTCATAAGTACTATCTCTTTTTATTCATGAAGTGGACACATTGGTCCAAAGTAACTTGCAGTGAATGCCTACATGCCATTGAGATGCAGGTAAGGGCTTGGCCATGGCTTGGACCGCATTCGACCTGTTAACAGCAACAAATTAAGCGAATACATGAAGTAAGAAATGTGTTGGTTATATACAAAAAGCCCTGTGAATCATGCTACTTCATCTCTATGAATCAGCTTCCTCCTTCTCAATGTTTGTTAACATTACAACTTATAATCAAATGTGCATGAATTTATGCAATCATCCGGTTGTGTGTGTGTGTGTGTGTGTGTGTGTGTGTGTGTGTGTGTGTGTGTGTGTGTGTGTGTGTGTGTGTGTGTGTGTGTGTGTGTTTGTGATTCAGATGAATTACGTTTTTAGATAGTCTAATATATTACGTTTACGTGTGTAGGCCTACTACGCAACAAAATATATTTCTTTCTCTTGCGAGAAACAGTCTTAATTAAAGAAAAAAATAGTGTTTTCTATCAGAGGGACACACGGAGGTCAGTTGGCTAGGCCTACGTTTTAATTGCTTGAAGCCTCGACTACTTGAACAAAGTTATGGCACCTAATTAATAAACCAGCCCAAGCAAGTTGAAATGGGCAGGTGGCAAGACGTCGCAGCCCTGCCTTGTCTTTTTCTAATTCCAAACGGAACAAAGCAACGCAATAACGGCATCCGTGTTAAGAATCCGAGCTCGTTATTTTACCATAAAAAAAAAAAAAAACTCCAACCCCAGAGCTGCCGTGGGCCTACATATCTCCGTCCTGATTGTTGTGTCATCGCAGATCATATTGATTGATAGAACGTGATTGAATTTAACACAGCTGCACCCTGTTTCATCTCAATTATGTTAATCTGGGATAACAGACGGCAATTTGGTTATAGGCCTATCCAAAATGTTTCCATCAGCATGCGGCGGTGTAGCGCGGGAGCCGGTGGAGGAGTGCACAGCTGCTTCAGCGCTGATGACTGCGTCTCCCCGCGCGCAGGAGCCCCGTGGAGCCGCTGTTTGCATTGCCCTGTTTGCTCCGCATTACGTTACATTCTCTTTGATTATGGTAATGGTTCCTTATTCCTTGAATACCGCAAAAAGGGGGAGGCTGTCGGTTCGATTTAGTGGAAGGGCGACCTGTCAATATATTCATGTATTTTTGATTTGCATGACCGATTTATCGTGGTGTGTTTTTATGTTGCATATCAAAGGTAGCCCTATTTATACTCCTCTGCCTTTTTTTGCAAGACGTTGTAGATTCGGTGGGACCCATGTGGAGGTTACAATTTGTTGTTTTTGTTTGTCAGTCATCAACAGCATGAATAAATCAAAACAAAGATGAATAGTTGGTTCTGTAAGCATTTCTATACGCCATGTAATGCGTAGATGAATGACATGCAGATCCGGTCACATGTACTGATTTGTTAGATTGCCGCCGTAGGCTTACATTAACATATTTACACAACAAAGTCCATGCCCACACTGTCAGGCAGTTTTGTTTGGTCTACACGTGTATGGTCTAAACACGATGAAGACATGAGCCTCAGTGTTCACTAGGGGGAGCTGCAGCTCTCCTCCAATCTCTGGCCGGTGTCTTTCTCCTCCTGTTGCACGTGTAGGTTTCTCCCCCGTACCCGCTGTGACTCGGCCGTCACCCTGCCAAGTAATTCTCTCAATAATATCACTACATTTGCTTGTCAGCTCGTCTGCCCTTTGTTTTCCTGTCTTGGGTTTAAGGTTGCCTATTGTACTCTCAGATGCCCTTTTTCTCTATTTTTCTACCTGTCGAATTCCACTAGTGTGTCAACTAAGGACATTAACCAGACGCTCACTCTTTTGATATGTGTCTGTTGTCTGTCTGTTCTTTACCTTTTGAATAGGCTGAACCAACCTAATTTGCAAGATTCGATTGAATGGCTGGTGACTTTGATATCTACTAGGCTGCTGCTCTTTGCAAAAAATGTATCGTTGAACAAATTGTGAGGTGGGATGCATCGAATAGATGGTAAACCCTCGTAATTCGTAAACATGTAGCTTTTTAGTTGCTGATCCACACTATTAAATGTTAAACGCAAGCTTCTAGAGTAGACTTTATCTCTAACATCTCTTCTTTCCCCATCTTCACAGCCTCTGCACCGGGCCTCCCCCTTATCTCCAGTTGTTATCAATTATTTAATACTTTAAATGTTTCCTAAACAAGCCAGATAATGCGGACAAAACTGCAATTTATCAACCGGCCATGGTTAGAGATCAGATGCCACCGCAGGAGATCGAGAGAACCTAAGCAGCCTTTCTTCCTCGCTGTACGACCTTCGACCTCCCCAGGTGTCCGTATCCCCGCCCCCCCGTTGGTCAGCTGGTGTCTTTGTCCCCGCCCCCGGTGGTCCATATAGCCATCCTCCGTACCCGCTGGCAAATCGAGCTGACGCAGCCCCCCGGTCCGGGCTGAATCCCCGACGGGCTTAGTGGGAGAGTGTTATCCAACGCACTCATTACTGACACTAATGTGCAGACGTTAAACACAACGATACCAGAGGACCCCCTCTCAATGATTCATGGACCCTTTAATAGATTATTTAACACCAGGGTTCACAGGTTGGATGTAGGCACACACACTTGTAAACATGCATATCATACAAGTACATACACACAGACACATACACTCTACACACACATGCACACACACACGTACACACATGCTCAGTCACTGTACATACACACATACAAACACTAAATATACACACACTTACACTGCATACACACACAGACATTGTACATTCACACAAACAGCCACTATACATACACACACACATACACACAAACACACACACACACACACACACACACACACACACACACACACACACACACACACACACACACACAGTGTACATACACACACACACACACACAGTGTACATACACACATACATAGACACTTTACACACACACACACACACACACACACACACACACACACACACACACACACACACACACACACACACACACACACACACACACACACACACACACACACACACACACACACACAGACACTCGCATAGGCACACTTGAAAGAGGCATGGAATGAACATCCCTTATTCGTAAACGGCATCAAACCAGCACACCTTGCCTGTGTGTGTTTGAACTGACTGCTGCCAGTTCAATAGTCAGAGTAAAGGGGAACAGATTCTGTTGTTCTCATCCTCCCCCTCACACTTGAGCCCTTGGCAACATGCATGTTACCAAAGCCCTGGGTGTTCAGATGGAAACGGCTGCTCTTTAATATTCCATGCATGCACCAAACTCCAGCACACATTTACACACACACACACACACACACACACACACACACACACACACACACACACACACACATGAACGGTGCTTTATTGAACACACCTGAGGTGAACGAGAGGTCTGTCCTGAAGACCGCTTCCCACGGTCACGGCTGGCCGGTCGTCGCACATCACTGTCTTCAAAGCTGTCGCCGAGCACCGGTGGATCTCCGGCGTCAGAGGAAGCCCCAGCACCTTCACCGGGCTGGGCTCGTCAGCCGGCCAGCAGGGTTCTGTGGGGGAAGGAGAAAGAGGACAGTGGGGGAGCCGGCTGCTGCAGGTGGTTCCTTCTGAGGCTCTGGGATGGGACTTTTTTGTTGTGTGTGTGTCAACTGGAGCGTATGCCCCGTAATGTTTCAGTATAAACCTCTGTGTTTAGGTGCAGTCCAGCTTCGATATGCAGCAGCCGGACACAAAATGTTGGCTGATGTGACGCTCATGTTGTGGATGAGTCGAATGAAAGCTAAAGTAAGTTCAGTGTGAACCCAAGAGTCACACTATTTTCTTTGTTATTAATTGGAACATAACACTATGGCTGAACCAATGTGATGTTGATATCTTGCAACAGAGTCAAACACATCACATTGCAACACATCAAATAGTGTTGCCATATTATTTGTTTATGAATTGAGTGGGCTTTGCTTATGTATCAGGTAGGATATTGTAGCTGCTAGGGTTTTCAACACAGCTGAAAGTTACTGGGTTCAATCCCCTATTACCTCAGTCTACCATCGAGGAGGGGAAAGATGTTCTGCAAGGTTGTAAGAACAAATCAATGCAATTACACCATTAGTTAATATTGTTAACACATTGGTTATCTGCTAATTAACTGTTACTTACTATATTAACTTATGTTGATTAAAGGTGAATTTATGTACCCGTTATTGTCCTCAGTCTTCTGAGTAAGACTGGACTATGCACTGTATGTGCATTGATTGGTTATGGATTAATTGAAATACAGCTGTAAAGTGGAATATTACATAGAATAAGATATGGAGAAATCGGGTTATTACTCTGCACTGCCTTTAGGTGTCCTTCAGATGGAAGCTTTCTTGTGTCCCATGCTGGCTTTCAATAAAAGCTCAACACAAAGGTGAATAACTGATAAAAATGTTTCTTTGCTTATTGCTTTACTGGAATCTCTCGCTGTTGTTTTTGTTATTTTAATCCCTTCCAATCCCTGGGTGAGGCCACCGGTAAGCTAGCTAGTGTGTGTTGAGGTGTGTCATAACACAGATAATAATAATAAGAGATTATTTCTCTAGTGTTTATGTGTGAAAAGCACTAAACCGCCATGTTGAGATAATTGAAGCGGACCCAAACTACCCAAAAACCGCAAGCCGAGGGTGGTCACAGCATAGACTGTAAAAAATGTGGATTTAGCATCTTTGACAACACACATTGGTTTACACATGAATGTTTTCATGACAAAAATACCCTTAATAAATAAGTAATGACGTAAAACTCAAAACAAAACACACAGATGAACTGGCAACTGAGTTCCAAACCAAAAGATAAAAAATGGGTTCCCTTTGTACGACAAATTGATACAGTCACTTTGTTTGGCTTCACAAACAGGTGGTAACGGCTGTAGCTTGGTACGAACACAGGAACCGGAACCCAAATGAACACATATCAGCTCTGGGCTTATCCTTGCTATCAGCGTACACGCTATGTACTCAATGTGTCTCAATGTGACTCAATGTGACTTAATCTGAATCAATATTTATCAATTTGACTCAATGTGAATCAATATGTATCAATGTGCCTCAATATGACTCAATGTGAACCAATGTGAATCAATATGTAATAATGTGACTCAATGTGACTCAATATGTATCAATGGGATTCAATGTGACTCAAACGTGAATCAATGTGAACCAACCTGAGTCAATGTGACTTAATGTTGGTTTCACTGCTTCACAAGCTGAGCTTATTCACTGCATATTTAATAACCGGTGTCCCTCATCACCACCTGGTGTGCCTCCACTTATCTCATCTCATCTGTACAGACACCTGATGGTGTAAGTGTGGGAGTCTGTGTACGTGTGTGTGTGTGTGTGTGTGTGTGTGTGTGTGTGTGTGTGTGTGTGTGTGTGTGTGTGTGTGTGTCTGTCTCTGCTAGTCTGCGTGTGTGGTTGGCAGTGTCAGTTTATATTTTGTATGTTTATATGTGTGGATCTGTATGTCCCTCTGTGTGTGTTTTTGTGTGTATATATGTGTCTCCTTGCGTGTGTGTGTGTGTGTGTGTGTGTGTGTCTGTCTCTGCTAGTCTGCGTGTGTGGTTGGCAGTGTGAGTTTGCATGGTGCACATTTGTATGTGTTCCTCTATATGTCCCTCTGTGTGTGTGCATTTGTGCGTGTCTCTCTGTGCATGTTTGTGTGTGAGTGTCTGCGTATGCATGCATCTCAGTTGTCCCCCCCCCCCCCCCCCACCCCGGCCCCAGTGGGTGAGTGATGGAGTTGGGGGACTCGGCTGCCTGGCAGCATGGTGGTGCTTTAGCAGACGTAGCACGGCTCAGGTCCTGTGGAACGGACGCGAGCCAGGGCCGTAACTCATACGTCAAGGCTTGACGTCTTCCTGTCTCGCGCCGACACATCAAAACACCTGACCCACTCAGGTTCACAACCCTCCCCCCCTCCCCCCCTCCCTCCCTCCCTCGCGCGGTTGGAAGCAGACACCGGAATAGATGAAGGCATTGTTGTGCAGAGCAACAGTACATATATGGTATTGATTTAGGGTGGTGCGTGCGTGTGTGTATTGACTTGTTCGCGTTTTTTGTTCGGTCAAATTTGTTTTCACCCTTCTGCTCAATATGTTGTTATGTAGGGTTTACACCACAGAGATATTTGTGCATCCCCGGGATGCATTGATTTAGCCATCCGTCTTATTCAGAGTGCTGTTGGAAATGTGCTGGAAGCTCTAGGCCTAGTCAGGGCTCAGTCTATCAGCAGAACCAGGTTTATTACTAAAGCAGAAGAATGTTTATAGATCGGGTTAGATTTGCTGCAGTGATTAATGGTAACTGTGGAGGTTATACTTGCCTACACATTGCTTATCATAGGATTATAATGCTAACTTTGGAGATAAGCCTAACCTAGTCGTAACTTCTCATCATGCCTTGTCACTAATTGTGGAGGTAAGTCCAGCCTAGTCTTATCTTTGTTTGCTACTATCTCTGGGAAATTAGCCTAGCCTTAGCTTGTCATAGTGCTATCCAGACAGGCCTATTCCAGGAGATGGGGGTGCACAGCTATTCAGATATTTGGAGAGTAGTAGTGTACTGGAAGTATTCAGATTCCTAACAAGCACATAGGTGCACTCAAACCTGTGCAAGGGGAATACTCTGAAATACCAGTCCACTCAAAAATAGAATATAGAATTTAGGAATGTAATTTGTTACTATGCTTCTGAAGATGGAGTCGTGGTAGTGATGAAGGCAGTTTCACGAAAAAACAGCACATCATATAAAATATGTTAATAGCATTCAAATAAACCATTGGGTTTCATAGAAACTCCTCATCAACAGCATGCTAAATCAGTATGATGTATGTTATACTCATAAAACATGCGTCTTTTATTTTGGGTTTTATTTGTGCCGCTGCTTAAGTTTTGGAGGAAGTTTCCCCCCACAGAAACACACACACACACACACACACACACACACACACACACACACACACACACACACACACACACACACGCACAAACACAAATTCACACAAACACGCACACACACTAACAGCGCCATCTGTCACCCTCCACAGACCAGAGTCACGCCTGGCCCGGTCGCTCGTGACGAGCCAAGAGCGGCCCAACCCGGTTTATGGTTTGTTTGCATCATATTCACTCTATTTAATATTAATAACGACAAGAGGAGAGTCATTCTCCACCTCCCTCCTTCCTCCTCTCTCCCCAACCTCCTCGAGTCAGCTAACTGTGGCCCTCACGCACGCACGCACGCACGCACGCACGCACGCACGCACGCACGCACGCACGCACGCACGCAGGCAGGCAGGCAGGCAGGCAGGCAGGCAGGCAGGCAGGCAGGCACACACGCACACACGCACACACGCACACACGCACACACACATAGAGGAAACGGTTTGATGCCCAGCTGAATAATGCATAGCAGTGTTGCGGAACATTTGGAAAATGCTCTGCAGCACGACAAAGGGGTAGGTCAAAATAACACGTTACAGGTTCAGATTCCTGGATGGCTATTTGGACAGGGGAGGTGGGGTCCGTAGGAATCACTGGTGGTAAGGACAACATGCCGTGTGAGTTCTGCGTTTGGGTTTTTTAATCGCATTTTTTGCCATTGTATCGAAACCCAACGTGTTCATATTCCCCTGATATAGCATTCCGTCGTTGTACGTTCAGCATATCATATTACCACTCCAGCTGTAACCTCTGTATCCATGTATCCTATGCTTAAAGAGGTTGTGGGTTCAAACCCTACTGTCCACAGTCTACCTGAAGGCATCCCTGACCAAGTTACCTGCTCATTCATGACATATATCTAAAGGAAATGCATCTTCTGAATGACACAACAATGCTGAACAGACAGCATGGCCCCACAAATGTACTTAATAGTTTGCATAATATATACAGAATACATATTATAGATTTATTCTATGAGTCAAGTAGGCAGATAAACGCTGCAGTAATTGACATGTCTAGTGAATGAAAATGGTAAGTTGCCAAACATAAAAGGAATCATTAAAGGGCAAAGACGTGCATGCTAATTGTATCACGGTCCTCTATTGTGAACGTTGGTAAACCGACCCGACTGAAGAGAGGCGTGAGTCGCTTAAGAAACCGCCGGCCATGAAAGGCACGCTGTTGGTTTCCCCTGGCACTTCTGCTTTGTTTTATAACTCAGTAAAGTTCACTAGTACTGCGTTCATTACATTACCTATCTAATAAAATGAAAGGTTTGGGGATTTTTTTTGGTCTTTAATTGCTGATTTACACTGTAGTTACAATTTACCATCAAAGACAAAGGAGCTCTTTATTCCACATAAGCAGTATTCCTTTCTCTTACAGTTGCAAGAAAGCTACTCCTTTTTTTATTTATATATTTAAAGACGTATCCAAAGTCATAAAAGCATATAGAGTGCCTGTTACTATTAGCCTAATTGGATTGGTTTTCATTTACTGGCTCCCAAAATGTGGCCTATCAGCAGGGTGGACTTGGTACAGCAGGGGTACGACCGTAACGCCCGCGCCCGTACCATCCCGTCTCTCCACCTCTGAACATGAGAGAGACGTAGACAAGGCCTCTCTCCACATATTCATGTCCGGGAACAAAGACCTCGGGTGTCAGAAGCATCGCAGATGTTCCCCGGGAAGTATAAAAAAAAAGCTCAGACATGAAGGATTTCTGGATGAGGCTGGATTTATTGATTCAGATTGTGTTATTTACAACGAGTGGAAATATTTGATGCTTCCTTCTGTTTTTGCAAGGAAGGCAGGATTGTCTGGTGTTTCACTCCGGGCCGAGAGGTTGTGGGTTCAGACCCCAATGCCACCGGTCAACATGTAGGCCTCTTAATCCACTGTCAGAGGCCCGTTTAAAAGTGTTGTTTCAAAATGACTCATGCTAAGTACAAATAGCAACTGTCGATTTGCTAACTGATGTCCCAACTCATTAGTCCCCCGAAGGATACATCTGCCTCCTTCTACAGTGCGGAGGTCTGTCCAGGGCTGTGAAGGCCTCTGATGACATGAGCTGTTATAGTTCCGTCATGAGGAAAGGGATGAGTGAGTAGGTCTTGGAACGGGAGCCAGGAGAAATCTGTCTACTGGCAAAATGATTGTGACGGAACAACTTTTCAAAGTTGGGATTCCAACTTTGCCCTACTTTTTGAAAATTGTGGCAGCCTCATGAAATAATAATTAAAAAAAGGATTTCTTTGAGTTATGACATTGTCTTATTGTGAATCACCCTACATGATGACACCATTTTAACATCAGTTACATTTACTTCATGCTAGGACTAAGTGGAGATTTTAAATGACTTCTCCAATGTATAAAATCATTGAATTGAGAGAGGGGGTACTTTCCTTGTCTTTCATCATACTTTAAAGCATTGATTAAATGAAATGTCTAGTTTTATGTAACACAAAAAAGTGGATTTCAGAGATTTCGAGCCACCCCTCTCTGCATGTCAGAGTAGATGGCTAAACAATGCAGTGAGGCGGATTCTAATTGCTGCACTTAAGTAATACTATTATTAAGCCCTTTGCAATGGGAGCAATAAACACCATTGATAGTTCCTCTTAAAGATAAGCTTTACTCCCATCCCCTGACAACAGGCTGCTGATATCAGATTGTATGAGAGTGTGGAGACGTTTGCCAATCACCCAGTGGGCAGACTCATGAACACAGAGAACCGATAGTGGAAGCAGCCGGCCAGGCCTTACGTTGCTCTTTGTTCCCGCCGTGGATTCTACTTGGGGCTGGTGTGTGCTTACATCTACAGCCGGGAGACAACCAGAAAAAGTAATTTAAAGCAAGGAAAGTTTTGCCCCGCCGCTAATATATTTTGAGGCGAGGAGGCTGCCTGCCACCAGCAAAGCAAACACATCTATCTTCACCAGACGCCAGCGCAGAATACGACCATGCCTGGCCTCGCCAGGGCAGCTCGCCAACAGGGCCTGATTGAAGGGGGAGAAGGAGGTGAAGGAGGAGGAGGAGGAGGAGAAGGAGGAGAGGGACGGAGGCAGGTAAGAGGAATAGGAAGAGACGGAGGAGGATGAGGGGGAGGAGGGAGGGAGGGACGAAGAGAGGGGGGAGGAGGTGGCAAGATTTTGGGGGCTGTTGTGGGAGGGATGAAAAGGTGAAAAAGCCCAAACACAGATTAAATACAATATAACATCAGGGCTGAATTTTCCTGCCCGCTGCGCAGAGACTTCTGTCGCATTATGGGTAATACTTAAGCGTGAGCATTCACAGTGGGGCCGAGGCCACAGAGTGCACCAGTACAGTTTGGAGAGTGTGAACGTGTCCTGGCTGCGGCAGCGACCAAGACGCTTAATGCATCCACTCTGCTGAGGCAGTGGGAGGACACCTTTTTCTTCATTATGGATGTAGCATGGAGAGGGAAGGAAAACTTTAAACGGCTTTTTATCTGCACACTCCATCGTTTAAGACTCAATCTAGTGTCCATCTGAGCCCTCGACCATGGGTGAGCTTTATCTAGCCTCTCTGTCTTTATGAAACACACACACACACGCGCCCACACACACATGCAAACACACACACACACACACACACACACACACACACACACACACACACACACACACACACACACACACACACACACACACACACACACGCGCCCACACACACACACACACACACACACACACACACACACACACACACACACACACACACACACACATGCACACACACAAACATGCACCCACACGCACACACACACACCACACACATTCACACACCCAGAGTCCAGCTGCTAGGGAGCAGAGTTCGGGATGTGGGTTAGGGTAAGGGTAAGGGTTGGGGCGTGCGTGTCTATCTTTATGTGTTTCTTTGGGGAGTGCATGAGGGTGTTTATGTTTGTGCGTATTTTTCCGTGGGTAGGCACCCGGTGTGTATTTGTTGTTGTGTGTGTGTGTGTGTTGTTTGAAGTCTAAGAGATTAGAGTTATTTTTTACCGCTTAATCTCCTGACTTCATGCCTGAATGAAGATTCAGAGTTTGTGTGTGTGAGTGTGTGTGTGTGTGTGTGTGTGTGTGTGTGTGTGTGTGTGTGTGTGTGTGTGTGTGTGTGTGTGTGTGTGTGTGTGTGTGTGTGTGTGTGTGTGTGTGTGTGTGTGTGACCTGCTGGAAAAGGTTTTCAAACTCCATTCGGTTTGAATATCAGAGCTCTCTCTCTCCCTTACTCATTCTGTACACTCTCTCTTTCTCTCTCCCTCTCCCTTACTCTATCTCAATTTCTCCCTCTATCTCTCTCCCTCTTTCTTTCTTTCTTCTTTCTCTACCTCTGTCTGTCTCTCTTTCTGTCTCTCTATCTCTCTCCCTCTATCTCTCCCATCCACTCTATATTTCTCAGTCTCTCTCTCTCTCCCTCTGTACTATCCCTCACTCTCTCCCTCTCTCGTCACCATGGAAGATTCCTTGTCAAGACTCCTTGAGTGAAATAGCTGGAATTAAATTCTGAATATGTGTTTAGTACAATTCATCACAACCTTGAAAATCCGCTGGCAGGATTTTGTCTTGTGTTTTGCATTATTAAAATGTGCTGGAGTAATTTTCTCTCGTTTATTTTGATGAGGAATGCAATCAACACACAACTCAAACTGAAATGACTATTTCAGTCTACTACTGAAGGAATATTAATCCCCAACTGTATTATAATATTAGGCAGAAGATAATGTGTATGCATGTTGTAACAAATGCAGTATCTCTTGCAATATTCAAACGCTTATCTTGAGTCTCTACATGATGAAATGATTTTGTATTAGAGCCAGGAAATAAACCAAAGGTGCACGCAACATACCAAAGATACACTGAATATACCATATATACACACAATATACTAAAGATATACCCAATATATATAAAAAAAATTGCACCTGTTTACTGCACACCTGTTTATTTGCACACCTGTATATTTGCAGACATTTTGTACTAGGAGTACTACGAGTAACAGCTACTTCTACTTCTGCTTATGCACATGGACCATCCATTCCACTTCTCTGCTGAGATGAATAAAGTATATCTTATCTTATCTTTAATATACGATGCATAGACACATATATCATATTAGATACACACACTTTACAATACTTGCACACAATAAACCGAAGATACATTTAATTGACCTTATAAACACAACACCGGTGCTACACACAATCTCAAAATTAGATACAAACAATGAGCAAAAATCAGCAGTTAAGCATTAAGCATGAGCCAATGTCCATGCAAAGTGCCTACTGAATGGGAACCGTTCTGATATCTGTGATGGAAAATACCTTTCCCCAAAGACTGAGTCAAACTGAATATATCAGCAGGGGAGGAAGAACTGAAGGCATATCGTGGGGTAGCTAAATAATACATTGTGGGACACTACTTCAAATAAGTATGCTGGCTGGCAATAATAAAACGAATGACTAAATAGTAACTTAGATTTTCTTAATATTTCAATTTACGTCATCTCCCCTAGGCAAGATGCGAAATAAAAGACACCAGTGTGCAAAAAAAACCAATCAGTCTGAGTTGGAGAAAGTTTTTCCGATCTTGTCAATCCTGTCCTAGAAAAATATTTCCTGTGAAGTTCTCGCGCGTTGGGCTTTTACCCAAATCTCAGCGAAGCCTGATTAATTAGCACACCACCGAACCAAATCCATTCAGAGGACAAAATAAGTAATGAGCAGGCAATCACTAGCATTTTAATGCACCTTACATCCGCATGCCCGGGCAGCGGAAGAAGCCGCCCGCCTTCTACATTCAGAGAATGAACGCAGCCGCACGGCAGGGACGCTGGAGCCAGTGTGTTACTTTATGATTCCCCCCCCCCCCCCCCAACGTTTTATTAGGTGTTCTGAACTGAAAGAGCTCTGTGATGTCTTCAGAAGAAAACGCCACACATTGTGTGTGTATGTGTGTGTCTGTGTGCAAGAGTCGGACTCTGGAGAAAACCGTGCAGGCTGGCAGAATACTTCACATTAATTAGCGTTAGAAAGCATTAGCATTAGAATAGGATGAGTGAGGCGTTGTGCGCTTTCCTTCAACAACGCTTTTGTGCGGGAATAGGCTTGAGTGTAATTGTTGAGGGTGGGATGAGGGGGTGGGGGGGGGGGAGTTTGGGTGTAATGCCATCCTTTCTTAATTATGGCATTTAAGGAAACGTAATCTAAAACAATTCCTTCCATCTATCGCTAAACAAACAAAAAGCTCAAGGGCCGACCCGCAGCGAATAATAAGAGAGAGAGAGAGAGAGAGAGAGAGAGAGAGAGAGAGAGAGAGAGAGAGAGAGAGAGAGAGAGAGAGAGAGATATGACAAAATGGGGGGGGGGGGGGGGGGGGGGGAAGGGGGAGGTGGCGAGAGCGAGTGGGGGAGGAGGGGGGCAGAGAAAGAGGAAGCGTGATTCAAGCTAGTATTTGTAGAATGACATTTGGAGAGGCGTATACAGTGATTCAGACCCTACCCTTTGCACTGTGTATTTCCTCGGCGTATGTGTTATGGTCTGAGTGCAGGGGGCGTTGCTTCAGACTTGACGGCTGTGTGACAGGGACGCATTTCAGGGGTTTCAAATTGCACTTCAATCGCTCCCCAAGAATACCAAAGCATGGAAGTCACACAGGGAAAATTGTGTTTGCACACGCTAACACACAGGTATGAGGGGCCGCCTAGTACAGAATTCATACTTGGTCTTACACACAGTATTATAATCTCACATATTCACCACTATACTCATACACACACACACACACACACACACACACACACACACACACACTATTATACTCCTTTTACATGTATGTATGAGAGTGTATAGTCGTTTATGTGAGAGAGTATAGTAGTGTATGTGAGAGAGAATAGTAGTGTATGTGAGAGAGAATAGTAGTGTATGTGAGAGAGAATAGTAGTGTATGTGAGAGAGTATAGTAGTGTATGTGAGAGAGAATAGTAGTGTATGGGAGAGAGAATAGAAGTGTATGTGAGAGAGTATAGTAGTGTATGTGAGAGAGAATAGTAGTGTATGTGAGAGAGAATAGAAGTGTATGTGAGAGAGTATAGTAGTGTATGTGAGAGAGTATAGTTGGGTATGTGAGAGAGTATAGTAGTGTATGTGAGAGAGAATAGTAGTGTATGTGAGAGAATATAGTAGTGTGTGTGGGAGAGAATAGTAGTGTATGTGAGAGAGAATAGAAGTGTATGTGAGAGAGTATAGTAGTGTATGTGAGAGAGTATAGTTGGGTATGTGAGAGAGTATAGTAGTGTATGTGAGAGAGAATAGTAGTGTATGTGAGAGAATATAGTAGTGTGTGTGGGAGAGAGTAGTATTGTGTGTGAGAGAGTATAGTAGTGTGTGTGAGAGAGTTTGACTGAAAGGGAAGTGAGTTTGATTCCTCAGTTCCTGATTGGCTGACAGAAGAGGCGGTCGCTTCTGGCGCTCAAAATACTGCGCTGTCATTTCACTCTCTAATCTCCAGCGATGTTGTCAGCTGCGTTCGCACCAAAAAATTATTTGGTTGCTTGTTCGCGTGGCCGCCTTAGTTTGAGAGAGGCTTCCTCTTGTGAACGCCAATTTATTCTCAACCATGGCCGGTCTCTACGTGTTATGGAAGTACCAGAGACGTCAGAAAAAAAGTTGTTTAGGATTCATAATATCACCCGTTCTATAAAATATTCTAATCTAGAACACTCCGGGAGCTCCAGCGTGAGTCCAGGAGCTCTATTATCTAAATAATATAAGATTATATAATATATAGATATCTTCATAATATAATATTGTAGCGTGACTGGGTTTGGGAGATGAGGGCGGGCCTTAGCGGGGGAGCTCTCGTGGGGATTCGGCTTTGCAGGATTTGTTGTGGTTACCGGCGTTGTCGCTGTTACCCGTCTTGTGTGTGTTCCATCGGTTTGTTAGCGGTGGTATCGAATAAATCGCTGTCTAAGCAATACTTCATTCACTGCCTCTTCCGTGGTCATTACAATTGAACCACGACATGGAGGAGAAAGGGCGTTGTTGATGTTTGCGGACTCCCGGAGCCCCTCCAGTGGGGACCGGGAGCTCAGCTCCGGGGGCCGGCGGGACCTCCTCGCCGGAGGAGCCCCGGAGTCCTCAAACGGCAACAATCCCTTTCTCCTCCAAGTTATGGTTCAATCTTGACTTCAGATCAATGTGGAAGGACCAGAGACGTCCGAGAACCCGACGCAGTCGTGAAGATATCATCCAGAGTTTCACACAGCTTTTGGCCGTTATATAATATATTTGATTATGCATATAGTTATACAACGGGGGACCTAAATCCAGCGATCTGATTGGTTCCCAACTGTTGTATAATGAGCGTATACATAACTGCTATGATGCCCGATCATTTTGTGAAAGTTTGCATATCACTCCGCGCCTGGAAGTAGAAACAGTTAAAAAGTAAAAACATATGTTGGATGATGGAGAGGGTGTAAATGTTGTTACTCCGGGAGTGAGCAAGGCGATGGAGAGACTAACGAAAGCTTAGGCACACGGCGAGTGAACTGCTCCATAGGATAAATTGCCGGCGAACCGCTCTAGCCGAGCCTTCTCTCGGAGGGACGCTGAAGTGTGTTGCATAGCGACCGTCGATGCATTGCGGCAGCCAGGAGGGACTACTTTTTTGTATTCTTTGATAAAATGGCTATTTTGACTTTCTTGGTTTCTTTTTAAATGTAGTGTGTCTACGACTTTCGTTTCGCCATAACAGTGACCGTTGTATAAAGTGGCATGTGAAGGGGGTCGCCGGCCCTCCGCTGCACGTCGGGGCCGGACAACGCCCCTTAACAGTGGTATAATGAGCACATACCACAGCCTGGCGTGATCTATTGCTTAAATATAGAGCTCCAGGACTCCCCGCCGGAACAACCGGAGTGTTCTAGATTAGAATATTTAATTGAACGGATGATATTATGAATCCTAAACGACTGCGTCAGTTTTTCCGAAGTCTCTGGTACTTCCAAAACACGTCGAGGCTGGCCATGGCTTCCTCTTGTTGCATTCACAAGAGGAAGCCTCTCTCAAACTCAGGCGACCAAGCGAACAAGCGACAAAATATTTTTTTTGGTGCGAACGCAGCATAACAACTTTGCTGGAGATTCAAGAGTGAAATGACAGCGCAGTATTTTGAGCGCCAGAAGCTACCGCCTCTTCTGTCAGCCAATCAGGAACTGAGGAATCAAACACACTTCCGTTTAATTCAAACTCACTTCCTTTTCATTCATACTCTATTCCGTTTCATTCAAACTCACTTCCTTTTCATTCAAACTCACTTGCGTTTCATTCAAAATCTCTCACACACACTACTCTGTTCCCATACAAATACTATAGTCCCTTGCATTTACAACTCTACTCTCTCACACACACTACTATATTCTCTTGCATAAACATCTATACTCTCTCACACACACACCACTATACTCTCTCACATACACTACTATTCTCTCTCACACACACTACTATATTCTCTTATAAACAACTATACTCTCTCACATACACAACTATACTCTCTCACACACACTACCATACTCTCACACAAACTACTATACTCTATCACATACACTACTCTCTCACATACCCAACTACTGTGTATGCTCTCTCAAACACTACTATACTTTCTCACATACACTACTGTGGTTAACTCTTAAAGTTGAAATCCAATTGGTTTAATTAGACTAAATGAAAGTACAAAACTCAAAAGTTCTTGCAGTTAAGTCAGCATAAGGATTCCAAAGATAATCAAGGGTTCAGTTTGATTCTCTGGCCCAAGGTCAAAGACGGTCTCTTCCTGCTCAAGCCCCTCTCCCCAGGTAGGGTCGCCCTTATTTAGACGTCAAGGTCACCCGCATGGTCCAGCCACTAGAGGGAGATAACTTGGAGAAACACAAAAATATAAAAATTAAAGAAACTTTTCTCCTTCTTCATTCTGGCTCCTACATTCCGGCCCTTAAGTGTTTAAGGGTTAACATAAAACAATTATCCATTAATCTATGAAAGGAGCCAACATATATAATTAGAGCTGTCAGTTAAACGCGTTATTAACGGCGTTAACTCAAAGCAAATTTAACGGCGTTAAAATTTTTATCGCGCGATTAACGCAATTATTTTATAAATAAATAAATAAATAAATAAAAAAAAAAAAATTTCCTTGGGCTCAAAACAAAGAATCAGTAGCCTGACTGCTATGTTCAAATGACATTTGTTCAAAGCAGTCGTTGAATTGCACTATAGGCTCTTTTTTTGTATCGTCCTGTTTTGATCAGTGTATATGCCAATGTTGTTATCAATAAAAAATCATTTGCACAAGGCAAGCCGATGCACTTCACCATGTTGATAAGAGAATTAAAATGAGAAGAATTATGGGACAAAAAAATCAAGGGATATTTAGCATAGAAAAATAATTTGCGATTAATCGCGATTAATTAGAGTTAACTATGACATTAATGCGATTAATCACGATTAAATATTTTAATCGCTTGACAGCTCTATATATAATACAATGATATAATGAAGATACTAATTAAGACACATACATTACATGTTCTTCAATCCGGTCAAACCTATGGTTTTTCTAGAAGCTGGCACAGTTTAGTAATTGGCCGCTCAAGGATGCCGGTCTTTGTTTTTAACTTGACTGATCTGACTAATCCTTTAGAATCAGGCTTTGTTTCCAGGACTCTTCCTAATGGCCATGAAGACCTTGGGGAAGAAGGGTCCACTATCACCACGATCTCCCCTGTGTTGATGTTTTTTCTTACTTTGGACCACTTCTGTCGTTCTTGCATTAATGTGAGATACTCTTGTGTCCATTGCCTCCAGAATAAGCTGAATACTGTATTTGTTACCACCGGCGCCTGGCATACAAGTCTGCTCTGGTGAACTCACCAGGAGGAAGAACAGGTTTGGAATTCAGTAGAAGGATGTGATTAGGGGTAAGTGGTTCCAAATCAGAAGGGTCACAGAATGCGGTGGTGATTGGGCGGTTGTTAAGGATGGCCTCAATTTCGCAAAATAGGGTCTGGAGACCTTCATCGGTCTATGTTTTTTGGTGTGAAATAGAGTTTAGGACCCGTCTTACAGACCTGATCATTCTCTCCCACACCCCGCCGTGGTGCGATGCCCCTGGTGGATTGAAGGTCCAGTTAATTCCTCTTTCTAGCATGGTATTTTGGATCTTACTGTTGTCAAAGATGGACAAAGCCATCCTCAACTCCATTTCAGCGCCAACTAGATTGGTGCCATTGTTGGACCAGATGTGCTGTACTTGGCCACGTCTGCATATGAATCTCCTTATAGCGTGGATGCAGGAGTCGGTCTTGAGGGAGTATGCCATCTCAAGGTGAATGGCTCTGCAAGACAAGCATGTAAAGATCACACCGTGTCTTTTTACTGAACTTCTCCCCAGGGCTCTACAGTGCGCCCATTTCACTCGCATTTGCGAGTGAATATTTCGGCGTGCGAACGAGAAAAACAAAACAGGAGCACGCGTGCGAGTGACTTCTCCAAGGCGCACTATACTGTGCGTTCACACCAAACCCGAAGGGGCGAAACGATTCCATACAAAGCAGCGATTCCATTTGCATCGCAACACTTTTGCCCGGCACGGGCGGGCCCGTTCACGTGGATTTCAGGTGGATTTGCAGCACGCCACTTTTGCTTGAGTTGAAATATTAAACTTTGCCGCGACATTCGCCTGATGACAGCCAATCAGCGTTCAACAGCGTGGCCACTGAGTGACGTGCGTGACGTAACAGCCAATCAGTTTCAACCGGCCAACCGTTCCCTGCAGTGCAGTCCGGGGTGAACCGCAGCATGGAGGAGAAAGTGATTGTTGCCGTTTGCGACTCCCCGAGCTCTGTATAGAATAGTATATAATCTAATATAATTGTATTGTACTTCATTCACTGCCTTTTCCGTGGTCATTACAATATTATGAATAGACTGCGTGGAGAAAGTTAATGCTGTTACTGTAGTCGATAAAGTCTATAAATTCAACCCCTGACTGGTTGAAGGATTTTGGGTGGCTAGTTTATGATGCTAAGTCTGTACATTTTGTAAGGAAGCCCCATCGGCAATGGCAGGCTCCTCTCTGTTTATAACGGGGAACCCTAATCTTGATACGCGATGCTGTGGTGAAACACATCGAGTCCACTAGGCATTCTCGCTTTCCCGATTTCTATATAAATCGCACCCAGTCCCAGCCCAATAACGCTGGTACGGTGGAAGCCGAAATTGGTGCTGTCTTGTGTAGCCTAAATGTAATCTTGTCTATTTATTTGTCTTAATTTTGCTCTAGTAAATTGGTGTGTGCAATTTCTGCACGCTAATAAATGTTCTAAACAAAAACCTATTGTGCCCCCATTTTTTTTTCCTTAGGGGCACGAGTGCTCCTGAAAAAAAAAGTTAGTGTAGAGCCCTGCTTCTCCCTCTTTTAGTTTATATTGGACCAAAATAATCCAAGCCCACATTAGAGAACGGTGGGAGATCTGGCAGTGTTCTTTCATATGGCAAATGTGCCATCTTTTGTTCTCCTGGTCTGTTTTTCAGACGCATGCAATCACACATTTTGAGATGACACTCCTTGCTGCACTATTTCCACTTGTGATCCGGCACCTTTTCCTTAATTGACTAAGGACATCATTTCTGCGACAGTGCCCGTACCTTTCGTGAATATGGCGAATTAACAGACTGGAAATGTGAGACTGTTTGGGGAGGATGATGGGATACTTCATGTCTTCCGAAAGGGCTGCTCTTGACAGCCATCCTCCTATTCTAATCAATCCATCTTTTAGCATAGGATCTAGTCTGTAAATTCTGCTACTTTTAGGAACAGTAAAGGTAGGTGGTTCCATTCCTAACTTCTCATACTCAAAACTTGTCGTTGAGTGAATGAAAGAATTGCTCTCTCAGCTTTCTCAAGGTCGTCAAGAGACATGCACTGACCACTGAGCTTTGACTTAAAGGCTTGCAACTGAGACGTCAGATTCTGATGTTGTGAACGTGTTGTGACATCAGCGGAAAGTTATTTCCTTTTTCGAATCTGTGATACTGATTGTGTGTGCGAGAGCGATGACCGGCGTTCAAGAAGCGTTCAAGAAGAAGGGTAATTATCAAGCACTTTTTTTATTGTCGCTGTTAGCCTTTGTTGTAAACGAGCCGGCTTGCTCATTATAGCTAACCCTCTAGCATCGACTAAGCCGGCATCTAAAAAGTGAATCGAGTGATGATACCTCTTTTTCTTCTTTGATTACAGTTAATAGTGATGCGGATAGCAAGGCGGAGGCCACATCCTATCTGGGCGGACCCTCAATCTCCACACTGGTGGGAGACAATTGTTCCCAATTTCAGCCCGCAACAATTCGTGCAGCATTTCCTTGTGTCCCGGGAGTCGTTCGAATACATCTGTGACCGTCTAAGGCCTACGTTGGGGAGAAGGGATACCAACTTCCGTTTGTGTGTCCCGATTCGAAAACGTGTCGCCATTGCCCTATGGAAGCTGGCCACCGGGAGTGAGTACAGGACCATCAACCATCTGTTTGGAGTCGGCGTCAGTATTGTGTGCATATGTGTTCAGGCCTTCTGCAGTGCGGCCATCAAGGTGCTGCTTCCCATTCACATCAGAACCCTCGATGCTGATAAGTTGGTGGAGATGACTACTTTCTTCCAAAACCGTTGGAGAGTACCACAGTGTGTTGGTGCAATTGATGGAAGCCACATTCCTATACTGGCACTAGAGGAATACCCAAGTGAATACTACAACCGGAAAGGATGGCATTCTGTAGTTTTGCAGGCAGTTGTAGATCGCAAAGGACTTTTCTGGGATGTCTGTGGTGACATTTTTTCTGAAAGTGTGCACGACGCCAGAGTGCTGAGACAGTCACAGCTGTGGGAAGTACTCGATGACGGGGAGTTACTGGGTCAAAACAAGGTGACCATCTCTGGCTGTGACGTTGGACATCACCTGATCGGTGACCCAGCTTATCCCCTGCAGGAATGGCTCATGAAGCCTTATCTTCAGATAATGTGGTATATTCCCACCAACGCCCAATTCTCTTGTAATACTGCCTATGCTATTTGTTTGCAGGACATGAAGGGTTTCATACAATAAACAACACAGAATAACCAGTGTCTGTTTTAAAAGTTTATTTAAATATAATAAATTACAAATGTATAAAAAACCGTGTGCAAAATACAAAAAAGTGCAAATTACAAAGAAAAGAGGAACAGTGGTGTCTTTTGACAAAAACACTTTTTGGGGTTTGAGTCTTTTTGTTTTGGGGTCCATTTTGTCTTCATTTTGGCCCAGCCTCCATCACCGCCACAACACGTCCTATCAGCCCGAGCAAAGCGGCGTTGCTTGTGCTGATCTGCTCCAGTAAGTTGTTGGTCACCACTCTGGAGGCCTCCATGGATTGGAGGTGGCGCTCGTCCGACCTCTCCAGGTACTGCAACAATTCGGTGTCGTCCTTGTCCCGCTTTCTTTTTCCTGTGTACAAGAAATATTATATCAGATTTATATTGTATACTAATAACATTTAAATACACATTTTAGCAGGGGATTAAATATCCTGCTAAATGCAGATCATAAAGTAATTAATTGTTCCTTGCAGGTTAGTGTAGCTGGAGTTGGTTTGATACGACTATAGTAGGATGTTGTCAGTATTTAACAGGGTGTACAGATGAGTACACCAAATCTATACTGTATTTCACAGCCTGGTGGTAATATGAATATATCTTAACCTGTACAAGTTGTCTGTTGTGAAGCATACTTTATAAATAACACAACATTTTTACCTTGTCTGGCAAGTGAAGTGTTGGAGCTTCCTTGGCTGGACGGTGATGGTGCTAGTGCTGGTGATGGTGATGGTGAGCTACAACTCAGCGGCGGTGGTAGCTCCGCGTTACAATTTTCTTCGACGGCAGACAACTCTGTAAACAACAACAACAATGCTTTAAAACACAAACTTTTCCCAAACAATGTATACAAGGTTAGGCCCTTGTGGAACCAAATGCAATGTGTGTAGGAAGCCTGTAGTTGAGCAATGGCAAGTGTTGCACGGTCACCTTTTATATTGTTACAGCGATAGCTCAGCTTGGAGGCTTGTTATTATCAGTTACAGTAGCTAGCTAGCTGTCGGGCAGCTTGCATTATATGAACACATAGCCACGGGACTTAACATAACACTAAACATAAAATGCACAGCAAGGTAAATGAATAGGTGGTCGGGAGACGGGCTGAAACATTTGAAAAGAGGAACTTACCGATATCAGGGGTGCTTTGGATGAGCGTCCATCATCGAATCGAGCATTGCGGACGCAGAATTCAAGGCCCCGGTGATTTGGCATGCCGGTCTGTCGCCGAGGACCGACTCTAGGACGTCAAAATGTGGACCTTTCTTTGGCGGTCCATTGCTGCTTAACCCCAATTCTTTCTTCTATTCCCTGAAGCCCTTCTTTAACTTTTTTAACTTGTTCACAATCTGGTCGGCGCTCCGGTCATACCCCGCCGCAGTCATCTCCTGCAGCAGCTGCTCGAAGATAACCTTTGTCCGGGTTGCTCCCTCTAACTTGTTCTGTACCTCGGCAGAAGACCAGAATAAAAGGAGACAGGTTGTCTCCTCCACGGTCCACTGCGATTTAGTCTTCACGTCCATCATTTACTTCGGTGTTTTAAAAATGCCGGTCTTCGTTGGTCTTCCTGTTTATGAAGGTAAGGATAACCCCGCCCCCTGCCCCCGGCGTAAAAGCAGTTATCGTTCTAGCCCAGCTCAATCCTGGGGCTGGAGTTAAACCGTTTTTTAGAGGCCGGAGCCGGTGAAACCAAAACACTGGCCCGAGCTCCGAACTAGCCTGGAATGGGCTCCGATTTTGCGGCGGTGTGAAAGGCCCACTAGAGGCCTCATCCGCCGGGTTGTTCTTGCTTTCAATGAACTTCCATTGTTGGACACTGCTGTTTTCTCTAATGAAGCATACTCTATTTGTGACAACGATTTTCAATCTTGCACTGTCATTGGCTATGTACTTCAATGCAAAAACGTGGAACTTTGTATGGGTAGATGTAATTCAGCATTGAGCAGTTTGTCTGACAGCTGACAGCACGGCAGCGGCTAATTCCATTCTTGGGATTGTCATTTGCTTTAGGGGAGCAACCCTGCTTTCCCTATCACAAAGCAGACATGTAGCTCTCCCTGGTCATTGGTCATCCTAAGATAAATTATTGCCCCATATCCAATTTCGCTGGCATCAGCCAATGTTATTGGGTTTGATACTGCGTGGAACACTAAAGTCAGACAACTTTGGGAGATCCTGAATCCAATGAATCCATTATTTAGACTGATTTGTGGGTATTGTCTCATCCCAGCCATAGCCCTGCTGGCAGAGCTGCTGTAACAGTTGTTTGGCTGGGAGAGTGAGGTGCTATGATACCTTGTGGATCATACACAGAGCTTACCATTGACAGAATT
This sequence comes from Gadus morhua, assembly GCF_902167405.1. Classification (NCBI taxonomy): domain Eukaryota; kingdom Metazoa; phylum Chordata; class Actinopteri; order Gadiformes; family Gadidae; genus Gadus; species Gadus morhua. The sequence continues at coordinate 9,905,322 of NC_044050.1, forward strand.
CCTCTCCGTGTATGTGGCTTTTTGGGAATTAGGATGTCAAACCTTAAACCTTCATCTTCCACGCTCCACTGAAGGCCAAGAGCAAAGTCAGTTGGCAATTGGTCTTTGTCTAGGTCTAAAGACGTGATGTCTTTTCCTCTTTCCTCCTCCTTTATGGTTGACAGCACAGCTTGGTTGTTGCTCACCCACTTGGTGAGTTGGAATCCTCCTTTGTTGCACAACTCCGTCAGGTCTGCTGTCAGCTGCACTGCGTCCTGTACTCTGGGCAGTGAGGTCAGACAATCATCTACATAAAAACTATGCATTATTGTATTTGTCACGTGTGTTCTTGCATTTTGATTGTCCTCAGCAGTTCTTCGCAGTGCAAAGCTGGCACAACTTTGGGAGGAAACTGCTCAGAATAAGTGTACCAGCATGCGGTGGTCTGTTGGGTCCTGTTCAATGTTTCCGTCTCGCCACCATATAAAGCGCAGGAAGTCTATGTCTGACTTGGACACCCTGACTTGGTGGGACATAGATCTAATGTCGGCCATAAGTGCGACGGGTTCTCTCCTGAACCTGAGCAAAACTCCAACTAGTGAGTTGGTAAGATCACGGCCTTGAAAAAGTTCTGAATTGAGGGATGTGCCCTGGTACAACGCTCCACAGTCATACACCAACCTGAGTGTGTTCTTCTTAGGATGATATACCCCATGATGTGGAATATACCAGGTTCTTCCAGGAGCTCTCTCCATTTCCAGCTGCGGGACAGGCTCTGCGTATCCCTGAGTAATGACATCATTCAGAAAAGCAGTATATTTGTTATGGAAAGACTCATTGCTCTTAAACTTTCTCTTCAGGCTTTGGAGACGTTGCATGGTAATGTGGCGATTGTTGGGCATTAGCACATCCTCTTTCCTGAAGGGTAAGTTAAGAGTATAGTGACCATCAACTAATGAGACTGACTTACTTGCTATTTCAAGGAATCTTTTATCCTCAATAGAGTGATCAAGCTTTTCCTCTGAGGCCTTCTCATTAAAGTCGTGATTGTACTGATTAACGAGCAACGTCTCAAGATTTGCAATAGAGATCCTGTTTTTCCTGTGGCAGACTGACAGTCATTGTCGATACAAGACTTACTACCTCTTAAGGGCCCATTGACTACCCACTCACTAGGGTCTTCACTGCATAGGGTCCCTCACCCTGACTGTTGATAATTTCCCAGGGCTCCATGATCTTTGAGGCATTCATTCCTATCAATAGTTCGATGTTGCCATCTATTTCTGGAATATTGACCTTTTGCAGGCAAGGCCACCTAGCAAGATCCTGTTTTGAAGGTATGTTTGTCAGCAGTGACTGGCATTTCCTTTTGTGTGAACACATCGGGTAGCTGTGTGAAACTGCCTCCATCGAGTCCGGAAATTTCGAGTCCTGAGACCACGTATGTGGGAACTCTCTTCTCATTACTCATTGTTTGCAACCAGATGTTTGTTTTTCTGCCTTGGATATTCAACTGAGACATAAGGCGTTCAGTACAAAATGTAGCTGAGCTACCTGGGTCAAGGAAAGCATACACTGAGATGATATTTTCTCCTTTGCCAGCTGTGATCTTCACCGGCAATACTGAAAGCACATTACCGGCCCCAGTACCAGCCCCAGTACCTAAGCTGGCTACGGTCTTAACTGCCTCTGACCTGTCACCCTTTTCCTGTTGGTTTGTCCTTTGTTCCACATTTTCAACATGAAGGAGACTGGGGTGCTGTTTTGAACACACTGTGCAGGTAAGCTTTTTTCTACAGTGTTTGCTGATGTGGCCTTGAGTTAGACAGCCGAAACAGAATCCCTTTTCTTTAAAGAAGTCCAGCTTCTCTGTGTTTCTTTCCCTTAAATATACAGTTCTCTAACGTGTGATTGCTGTTGCATAGGGAGCAAGGCAACTGTAAGTGATAACCTTTAGGTTGCTGAGTGTAAAGAATGGAGGCACTAGTTGCAAAGCTATTTCTAATTGACTTGGCTTTAATTTGCAGCCTTTCTGTGGCTCTGATGGGCCTATCCTGAATGTTACCATAAACTGGGTCAGAGGCAATCTTCACTTGCCTCTCGAGAAATGAAACAACATCAGAGAACTGAGGTCTTCTTTTCTGTCTCTCCTGAAATTCACACACATAAGATCTCCATCTTTCTCTGAGTCTGTAGGGAAGTTTCATTATCAAGATTTTCATGTTTGATGACAAGTTCATTTCATGAGAGTATGTCATTTCTTCCATTGCATTACAACAGCTCCTCAAGAATATCACAAAATACTGCAATGTCTTCAAATCCTCAGCCTTGATTGCAGACCATTCTAATGCCTTTGTCATGTACGCAGAAGTGATTTTAAATTAATCTCTATAGTGCTCCCGTAGCAAATATTTAGCCTTTTCATAGCCTCTGCATGGGCTCATGTAGAGACAGCTCCTCACCAGGTCTCTGGAGAGACCACTGGTGTACTGATCAAGAAAGTACAGCCTATCTGCACTACTCTCAGTCTTTTCCTCAATTATGTGCTCAAAATCTCTGATGAATGGTCTGTATGACAAAACATCTCCACTGAAGGCTGTTATTTATTTTTGTGGGAGAGTAGACCGTTTTTGTTGCTTTACAAGCATGGATGTTACATCATTTTGACGTTGAAGGATATTGGCTAGTCCATCATCATTCAAAATGCGGTCAACGACTGATCAGAGGCCTTGCTTGTAGCTTTAGGTGGACTACTCTTTCTCAGAGATCCTAGAGGACTGGATGCTTGTACTCTGCTGGTCCTTCTAACACCACTACCATCTCTCTCTGGAATTGTCTGAAAGTGGACACCGTCCCTTGGACGTACACTCAGGGTTTGCATCATAGAAAAAGCTTTGGTAATTTTGTCTAAAGACAGAAACTCACTCTCTTCTGCAAAACTTTTTATTGACATTTCATCCAAGTAAGCATTCATTCCATCTTTACCTTCACCTTGCAGGTTTTCATGCTGCCCTTCCTCCGCATATGAGAGGATTGTAAGTCGAGTGGATGTCGCTGCCAGATGTGTTTTTAGCTCATGGGCCTCTCGCTTTCGTTTAAGTGCTTGTAGCTCACTTTGCAGTGCATTCTCCTTCTCCTCTAATGCACCTCTGATGATTTTCTTCCAGGGCATCCATTTTGAGCAAAATGGCTGCTCTTTCAGCCTCTTCACGTAGTCTTACAGATGCAGTGTAGATCTTGACCCACGGCTTGAGACTTGTGATACACTGTCTTTTGGGGTAATCTCCTCCTCCTGGGGTTTAACAGATCCAGATACTCCAGATATCCAGGAATACACAGAGGAGAGAGTTTTTATTTCCTTTATTTTAGGTTCAAACCATTCACTGTCATCCTTCTGTCTTTCTTCCTCTTTCAAAAGCTCCTGATAATTGTCTTATAAGGTCTTAAACTTTTCAAACAAGTCTTTGTATGTGTGAAGGTTTGCGATCAGTTCATTAAGCCCTGACACATCTTCCATTGACTGAATCATGATATTCTTTCTTCTAATTAACTGAGAAAGCTTTGCTTTTCTAGCCTTTTTTACTTTATATGCCTGGTTACTGTTTTCCATTTCAGTTCCAGTGCTTTCTAAGTTTTGGTCAATATATGTTACTACATCCTTTCCAGTGACTATTTCTTCCTCAGTACATTCAGTAACTTCCTCTTCTTGCTCAGTAACTTCAGTTACACTTTCCTTTTCAATTGAATCTGCCATGCTTGATTATTGATGCTTATTAACTTTTCATCAAGTGTTCCAAACAAATCAGTAATCCACTCCAAAAGCAGACGTCCTAAAGCTTGAATGAATCTTCAATATTATCTAATCCAATATCAGATATCCTTAAACTTAGTCTACAACTGTCAATTTTCAAGCAATTATCAAATGCATTGAGGGGAGTATACTCATGCTCTCAAACAATCAGGCCAGGTGCTCGCCTGCCTTCATCCAGTCCATCCAGATCTTTCTCTGCTTCAAGTTCCAATCCAGTGTTTCTTCTTGGAATTACTTTGACTTATGTTGTGGTTAACTCTTTTCCATAATTAACCACTGTGTGGCTGAGCTTAAAAGTCTGACGCTTATACCAGACGTACTTGCACTTAAGTCAACATAAGGATTGCAAAGATAATCAAGGGTTCAGTTCGGTTCTCTGGCACAAGGTCAAAGACTGTGTCTTCCTGCTGAAGCCCCTCCCCCCAGGTAGTGTCGCCATTATATAGATGTTAAGGTCACCCGCATGGTCCAGCCACTAGAGGGAGATAACTCAGAGAAACACAAAAATACAAAATGAAAGAAACTTTTCTCCTTCTTCATTCTGGCTCCTACAACTACTATTCTCTCTCATATACACTACTATTCTCTCTCACATACACTACTATACTCTCTCACATACACTACTATTCTCTCTCACATACACTACTATACTCTCTCACATACACTACTATACTCTCTCACATATACTACTATACTCTCTCACATACACTACTATTCTCTCTCACGTACACTACTATACTCTCTCACATACACTACTATTCTCTCTCAAATACACTACCATACTTTCTCACATACACTACTATACACTCTCCTACATACATGTTAAAGGAGTACAATAGTGTTTGTGTATGAGTATAATGGTGTATATGCGAGGTTATAATAGTGTGTGTAAGACCAAGTATGAATTCTGTCCCAGGCGGCCTCTCATACACTTATGCACACGATAAACAAACATATCCACACACATATACATGCTCACCACACACACACACACACACACACACACACACACACACACACACACACACACACACACACACACACACACACACACACACACACACACACACGCACACTCAAAACGCTTTTCATAGTAAGTGCGTGTGTGTGTGTGTGTGCATGCGTGTGTGTGTGTTTGTATATGTGTGTATGGGTGTATGTGTGTGTGTGTGTGTGCGTGTGCGTGTATGTGTCTATGTTTCTGTTTCTGCGTACCCATGTGCGTGTGTGTATATGTGTGTGTGTGTGTGTGTGTGTGTGTGTGTGTGTGTGTGTGTGTGTGTGGTGTGTGTGGGAGATGTGGTGGGGTAGGTCTCACCTTATCCACTACCACACAAAGGTTAGGTCAGCCAGACCACTGGACTGCCCATTAACAGAGTTTATCCAGATCGGATTAAACACACTCTGAATCAGAACGATAATAGTCAGAAGGAATAAAGAGGGCTGCCGGTAGAAAGACTTCAGTGATTTGACCTTTAAGACTCATGAATCACCGTAATAATATTGAAATGTTAAAGCAATAAATACAGTGATTTGAATGCATAACTATCTCATATCTATACTCATGGCAAAGTTTATTACATAAATAATATGTGCTGAACAGACGCGCCACACTACTTTTGTAACGATCCGATTGGGTTATTCTGTGAGATTATATTAGATCACATCCAATCAAATTGGATCAGTTCAGATTGCAGTAAATTGGACTAGGTCACTGGCTAAACCCTTTGAGTATAACAGTGTTTAAAGCTACAGTAGCTCAGATGTCAGTGTGTTCAGTAACCATCGATGGACCATTGGGCACGAAGGCTCTTTGGGGTTGGGTAATCTACAATATGAAAACTACAGCTAGTGTTGTTTTGATAGGATGCATGTTTGCTAGCATGTGAATGTCTCATGTGTGTATGGCTTATGTGTCTGCTAGCTTGCTGGTTTGCCCATCTGCCCGCTTTTGTGTCAGGAGGTGAGGGAAGCAGCAGGCGTATGTGTAAGCATTTTTAATGATGTTGTTTGACACAGCAGGGGGCTGGGTGGCTGTAAATGTCAGGAGCTGGCAGGACTACAACCTATATGATGTACAGAAGCTGTGATTAATGTGTGGACTGAGAAATGTCACATCTGTGGTTCGGAGGCTGTACGTTAGAAGGCTTTTATTGCTGTACTCCCTTTGGTGGACGCTTTTATCCTGATGGCGTGCGTGTGTTACATGTGTCGGCTACGGGCACGCGTTCACGTAGGCGGTGGGATCGCGAGTTAAAAATGGTGTCTATATTCAAGACATAAATGCTGCTCATAACTATTATGCAACTAATAAACCAGAAACAACATTATTCTGGTTCCTTCTTCCACCATCCATGTCCAAATCAGCTAACAAGGTGGCTTCTGTAAAGAAAAATCCTTTTTTATTTCCTGTCGGTGGATGAATGTTGTTGAATGGTGCCACCGGCTCCTCGCTGATTTAGTTTGGGTTTTCACACAGCGGTGTCGGTAATGATCATCTCCACAGTGTCATAGCCACCAGTAGGAAGGACGCTGGATGTGCCAAAATTGTACTGATATATATTCATCCTTTTCTTTGGGCTGGGTTTCCAATTTGCCTTGAGATTTTTCTTTTTTTAATAGCGATCGGAATAATCTGTATCAACTGAACCTGATATTCATTGACATATTCCAGGAGAAGGGCAACATTTGCATTTGTATGCTTCTCATTCTTCACCTCCCTCTTTCAAATAAAAGGCCCGCAGGATGATTTGATTTGTGAATTTTGGCCCCTGCTTTTTTTGGGCATGCAAAATAGCTAAGGAGGGCTATAACGTTTCACTGTAAACTGCTTGGAAAACAACGTGTATTTACGCCCCAATACGCTATAGTGCGTTCCATCTGAGCTATTCTCTGAGTAACCGGTCGGAACTGAGTAACCTGTCGGAAATTACAACTGGAACTCCACCTGAAGTCGGATTACCGTTTCTGAAAGTCAGAACAACCGCAGGATCCGAGATTGCTGCTCTGAACATAAACAGAAGTGAATGCTGTACAAATATACTGTTTATATACTTTGTTCTATCTTCAAAGCACTTCTGGCTTTTATGTCTCATTACATCAGTCCTACACACAGTACTGTCCAATTTCTATCTGTTGAAATGTGGCTGCAGTGTTGTTATCCGCAAAATACCCCTGGTATTGCTATGCAACCTGCTCGACAACCTAACTAGGTTGATAAGCCTAGTGCTTTGAAGATAGAAAAAAGTATACAACCTGACTAGGTTGTCTAGCTGCAGTTCAAATGGAACGCTAGACAAACTACTTGTTTAGGCTAGACAACCTAATTAGGTTGTCTAGCCATGCATAATTGGAGTTGAAAGTTTCTTTCGTATCCACGTACAACATGGACAATAAGGGACAATACAACAAAGGATGAAGACCCGCACTGAAAGAGGTAAAACCTTCACAGTCACATTACTACATTACAATTATTGCGTTTCTATCTTCAAAGATGTTGAGATAGATTCTTTATTAACCCGAAAATAAATGTAGACAGCCACTAGCTACCTCAATACAATACACAATTAATTCTAGAACACATCATAATAAATGGCTTGTAAAAAGCACTACACGTTACATAAACATAAGATACCATAAAGAACATTAAATACAAGATGCTGTACATATTGAGATTGATTATGCAGTAGATAGTAGACACTGCAAAAATGATTGTGCAATGACAGGGCGAATATAGTCAGGGTAGATAAAGCCCAATCAGAGATCAGAGCCTAAAGGTCTAATTATGGTGCCACGTCAACGCAACGCAAGGGGTTTACGGACCCATTACGTCCTTTGGGACCCTCCTTGCGTCCACCGCAAGGGCCTGACGTGCACCTCCCAAAATTGTACCCTGCGTCAAGGCGACGCAGCAGCAAGGGCTGTGATTGGTCCGCTCACAAACCCGAGGCAGAATCAAACCATGTTTACGACTGCGCCAAAGCGTCTTGTGGGGGCATAACTGAGCCTTGAGGCCCGGTACTCAAATGTCCCCTGACCTCCCATGGGGAGAGTTGAAGAGACTACTGTCTCTTGGGAAAAAGGGTTCTCCCGAGTCTGTCCGTGGAGCAGTCACCTGCCACTGAACGTACCTCTCTGGTTCCTGGGTGACTGTCGTTGTCCATGATAGACAGCAGGTGTCTCTCATCAAGTCTCTCTTCTAAACGCTGCCTCCCCGGCACGCCGTTGCATCGGGAAGAGCGCCGGCGACCACGGACTGGGGAAACATCCGCAGGAGTTTTCCTGCAGAGGAGGAAACTCTCAGGAAACGGTCTGCCCCTTCCTGTAGAGCATGGTCGTGTTCTCTCTGCACTCCAGTTTATCATCCAGCTGCCGTCCAGGGTACTCAGGGGGGGCCCTCTTCAATGGAAACTGGTTTCAGGAGTGGCCCAGATCTAGGATAGTCCGCCACTATCTCCCTGCTCTGGGATGAATTCAACTGCAGGTGGTTTGACCAGAGAAACATGAAACAATGTCATCCAGACCCCGCAAAGGCAGGGTCATTCCAGAATAGGGGGGGGGGGCGATTCGAGGGGAACTCCACGGCCCCCATGTGGTGCCCAATTTACTGCTAACCACAGTCCTTGATTGAGGGGGGCTGCGTGGGGGGTGGGGGGGGTAGACTTGATCTGATGTTCTGATATAAGAAAGGAGAGGGGGGAGGAGGGGGGGAGCGGTGCTGAGCCTATATTCATATGTATATCTGGTCGGCCTTTTACCCCAGCAATGCCACTAAGCAATCAGACTAATAATAGCCGCAACAAAGACCTCTGATGGCAATTAGCTTAAAGAACGAATGACTTGACATATAACTCCCACTTCCCTCACCCCCCTCCGCTCTCATGATGCGAGGAGCTCCGGGGTGACATTTGAAGCAGACTAAGGTAGCATAGGACCACAATTACGCTCCAACCAGCGCCCCGTTACCGCATGCTAATGGCTTCCCGCCCGTGAAACAAGTGAGGCGAGGGGTGAAAGGTCATACTTCTTTCCCCACCGCTCCCAGATAAAGGTCTAGACACGGTAAATGAGCTGAATTTAAGCAATGGAAGTGGATTTTGAAGGGGGGGGTTTAAAGGAAGAAGAAGCGATGACATATGGCGACACAATAACCCTCCCCCCCTCTGGGTTAATCAGCAGGATGGGGCGGATTTCGCTCTCTGCGTCGGCCTGCACGTCTCACCTTTTGTCTGGTGAGCTTCTGCTGCCGGAGAGGCTCAGAACACCAGAGATACTCGCTCAAGTCTCGACTCTGAGTTGTGTTTTAGATTTCACACGCGATGAGATACACCACACACATATATTGGTCGCCGCTTTCTCAGACAGGTAACCATTAACCTTTCACTGCTTTCTCTCTCTGTGTGTTTTCATTCAGGGGGCGAATACTACTACCTATATCTGTTTCTCTGTCTTTCCCTGCTCCACTTATTTCTGATCAAAGATACAACTGTCGGCCCGTGTGCTGCCGTGGCTGTTCATGCATTCATGCTCTCTATCTTTTTTTACCCCTGATATAAAGAGGGGTAAACAAACATGCCCAGACCAGCCTTTTGTCGGTTTGGTATGTTTTCATTTTTTACCGTGGCTGTATTTTTCTGGGCTTCGCACTGTAAAAACATTTCTTTATCTTCTTTTCTCTTGGGCTGTTTTAAATTGTTCAAGCGGGCTTCACGGCCACAGGTTAAACACAATTAGAATGTGTGTTGTCATCACTCATTTAGTCCCATTCCAATTATTGGTCTGTGTTTTTTTTGTTATTAAGCAAACAGTATGCACTTCAATCCAGTAACTAAACGACTAATGGGTAACCACGGATACCAAATGTACCCTGAAATGCTGAGGGGATATAATAATTAATGATAAATCAGTCTTTTAGAGCACATTTCTAGGACCCAATGCGCTTCTAAAATGAAAAATTTAAATAAAGTAAAAGGGCTCAAAGAAAGTCCTTGAATACGATTCTAAAAACATGAGTTTTGAGGAGTGACATGAAAAAATAAATGGATTTACTATGTATACTATTTACCATTAAATCAGATCAACAGATGTTTTATCCAAAGCTATCTACAGTGAATTTCATACAGGGTATTAATGTGCAGGTAGGGGTCCACCACCTGTCCAAGTGGGGAAGTTTTTTTGTGGGGAATTCTTTTTTATAGACATCATCACAAAGAATGGAAAGCACAAAGAAAGCATGATTGCACATACTCACACATGGCTTACACACACACACACACACACACACACACACACACACACACACACACACACACACACACACACACACACACACACACACACACACACACACACACACACACACACATAACCCTTTAGCCAGATACAGAATCGACTTGCTTTCTTTAGCTACTATTCCAAAAACAAACATTATGAACAACATTCATAATGTGGGCGGTCCAGCTTAATTTAGGGACACACAAATCATCCGTAAACATAGCGAACACACGGGATCCGTGAACTCCTTCACACCACATGCATCCAGTCAGTTATGTATGGCTAATTAACGGCCGGAGTATCACCAGGTTTGAGGGGGCGTCATACCATCACCATTGCTGATTATTCAACATCACTTACATTGACTGTATCGAGGAGCGATGACGAGCTGCTGTTAGTTTTCCAATTTATTTTACGCGTAGCCTACGCGGGCGAGTAGCAGGTCAGCGTCATGACAACGGTTAACAAAACCAGGTCGGTGGGATGTTTCCTTTTTCATCATGGCAAAGCAGACAATAGTGGAGAGGTTGGCTTGATGTGTGCACTTGTTTTTACCATTGGCAATAACCTTGTTTTAATATTGCAAAAAAAAGAAAGATGTATATATATACATATATATTTTTTTTAAATAAAGTCATGCTGGAAGAAGTGGGGGAACGACCCCATGTCCAACGCCCACCCCCCTGGTTGGTGGCCCATCGCCCTCTGCTGCACCATTGGAGAGCCCAGCGAGCATGCATAGGACAATAGATTTCCGTCGAATCGTTCCTATAAATGCAGAGCTATTTTTTCCGCTAACTTAAAGTAATTAAGGAACCAGAACTTTCACTCTCTCTCTCTGTCACAGCTTCAGAGGGAATTTTCCTCTTTTGTTTCATCCAGATTAAAAGACATGCAAGTCTTTTAGACGAGGGAGTTTCTATTCACTGTTTGTTTATTTCTTTGTTTTTCCATTTAAATTATCTGCATTCAATTGCATTACATTGATTGTGAATGCTTCTGCACCTGCTAGATTGCCTTGCATTTGAGACTGGAACAGGCCCCGTCTCGGCCCATGGTTCTGGATTCATCAGCTTCATTCAGTGGCTTCATTCAGTTAACGTTTCCATTGCAGGTTTGATTGGTTACTTTCCGAAAGCTTTTAGAATTTGTTTTAATCCGGTATCTTTTAAATTTTAAACAGGCGGTGACGCTGGTGCAAAGCTGATGCTTTTCCTCTCATCCCAGGCCTTATATTCACACACCTTTCCTTCTAGGATGTAACATGGGCAATGTACATATTGCAGCTACCCTTCTGATAAATGTAATGTTTAGCATGCTGCCATCAGCAATGTCTAGAATGCGTTTAAAGATACAGTATATTATCTCATTTCTGCCGCTAAGGGTCACTCAATGAAAAACAAATACAGAAAGTAAAGTACCATGGGATCATGGGAGTTGTTTTCTTTGCCACCATTGCCGCTGAAAAATCGATCTGCCGCAACTCAGGCCGTTTCTCTGTGTATGAACATTGTTGGAATTAATTTGGATAATTTCCGACAACTCGACAAATGAATATTACAAAAGTATAGTTATGCATAGATTTTTTAAAGTGGAAATGTTACAGAATATAAACTTAGATGGGAAGCTCAAAGTCAGCAACTTTAATAATGGTGTCACACAAAGAACTTTCCGTCTGTTAGGGGTACCTCAAAGCCATCAAAGAGTACATGTGAGGTTTGCGATTGTGCTGAACTGGTTTAATTTTGCAAAACCCATCAAGCCTTAATTTCTAGTGCTGTCGGTATCTTATTGGCATGCATTGGAAACAAGTGATTGTGCACAGTGCTGGTGAGGAAAGAAAAAGGCAATTTTAGATTTCTGCTCCAGCCTTCAGACCTCCCCTGGGCTCCCAGATGCTGGTCAATTACACTGCTCAATACAGTTGGACAGCAGCAACAAACCAAACATTTCCAACAGTGGCAATTGACCAGTTGATGCCATTCTCTTCTAATTGATTTCCCCAAGTGGGAGATGGCTTCCTCTATTCTGAATCATTTCTGAAAGCCTGTATCCTCCAGAGAAATACCAGAAACGCTTGTGAAATTCCATCAGGATATCCTATGATAATGAGAACAATTGGGCCTTAATGACTACAAATTAGGGGAATGTCCATTTCATTTTTTAGCTTATTTATTGTAATGCAGTGGCTATTATTGTGAGAAAAATAAGTAATAACTCTCTCATTGAAGTCGTGTTTCTCTCTGCAACTCGTCCATTGTGGGTCTGAGGCAAAGCTTTGTTCTAGCTGTCTCTCTAGGGTCCAGTTAGATGTAGAAGGATCAAATATTCATGATTTGTAAAGCAACTTTATAAACTCATGAGGGCGATGAAAGTATAAACGGACGGCTGGATGGGGGCAGTAATGGAAGGAAGTGTGGAAGAATGGGTGGATGCAAAGATGGCTGGAAGGAGGGAGTAATGGGTGGTTGAAGCATGGATGGGTGGATGGAAGAAGGTAGGCATGGATGTATGGATTAACGTGAGGATGGAGGGGTTGGAAGTAGGGATGAATAAATAGGGCCCTATGATTTCCGCGATAACGAAAACGCGGACGGAATCACGGAATCGGACGATAAGAACTGAATCTACTGATTTATTTTTATTTATTTTTTATTTTTTTATTATACAGGAAAGCATTAAAAGTAACAAAGTTACAATTTAAAACGGGCCTGTCTTAGTAAAATAACTGATTTACAGCAGGTTCCTGTTCTGCAGCACATATAACATGTAACAGGGACAAGGCACATCACACGTCACATTTACAATATGCAGCGAAATGGAGCGGAATTCGCCATTATTTTGGTGAAATTCAGTTTCGAGGGAAAAGGGAAACAACACAGGTGACATTAAGGTCACTGAATGTTTAGCACTCACTCCCACAACAATGTTAAAAAAAAAATCCCCTGTCAACCACTACAGCATAGGTGGCGGGAATGCAAACAATAGGTCCCGCTACCGCTACCGCTCCTAACAAGAAGCCGAAGAAGAAGTTGAAGCGCCTGCGGCTGACTGCTGAAATGCCCAAATCTTCAAAAAAGCTCCGCAATTCGTTTCTAACTCCCAAATTCAGAGCCAAACAATATCCAAACCACTTCTATCAATCAGGTGATCAGCTGTTTTGTAGAGTATGTCAACATACTATCGATTGAAAACGCAAAGATACGTGCGATGACCACTTGAAGTCCAAAATCCATATAAAAAACAATGAACGCCGTAGCCAGGGCACGCCTCTTCAAACCAGAACTTGACTTTATACAAAAAGAGTTTATAAGCACTTTATTATTTATGTCATGTTGTTTTTATTTGAAGCACTAAAAACAGTGTAATGTTGTGATGTTTTAATAAATGTAGTCTTCTATCTGATTAAATTGTAAGAATGTTATTCTTTCGCACTTATTTGACACTCGTTCTGATGATTTAAATTGCTTAAAGTGTAAAAACGGAATTCATGAGAATTAAAACGGAAAAAACGGAATTTGTAAAAAAATAAAACGGAATTTGGATAAAAATAAAACAGATTTCATAGGGCCCTAAATAAATGAGGGATTATTTAGTGCTGATGTTCCCCTGGTCCAAAGTAATCCCAAACAAGTCTTTTTCTTCACCCAGTTCTTCTGAGGAAATGCGTGGAGCTGAGGGGCTGTGCTGCAGCCAGGTGATGGGCACGTTCACCTGGGAAGGACACTACTACAGCAAGGGGTCTGTCATGCTAGTGATTGGCTCTTTTGTGATAAATCGTAGCCCTGCTCTACTGTACCTGGACATGCACATTCAGCACCTCATCAGGAAGAACAGCTCCAAAATCCTCCATCTCATTTAGATCATGGTACGTAACCCGAGATGCTGTTTTCTAAAACATTATTTGATTTTTCATTATCTCTCTCTGTCTCTATCTCTGTCTCTCTCAATGTACCTCGCTCTTGCTCAATGTACCTCTCTCTCTCCCCGTCTCTCAATGTCCCTCTCTATCTCTGTCTCTCTCTCTGTCTCTCTTCATGTCTCTCATTGTAGCTTTCTTTAGCCCTCTCTCCCACCCCACGGAAACCTATTATAATGTACCCCTTCTCATATAATACCTCTTTACCAATACCTGGTCTATTTTGCTGTTTATCCGTCTTGGTCTGACAGCTATAAGTGGGTGCCTGGTGGTTGCTGGGCTTAGAGCGCAGACATTTAAGAGATCTGAAATGCTGAAAAGGTATGTGTCCACCGTATTTTATCTTGAGTTCACCCCTGGGCTCCGACAAGGCTGCATTCTGAAATCAATCTCTTGACGTGAGTGAGTGTCTCGTGAGAGTGAGTCATATGTGTGATTGTAAGTGTGTGTCTGTGTGTGTCTGTGTGTGTGTGTGTGTGTGTGTGTGTGTGTGTGTGTGTGTGTGTGTGTGTGTTTGTGTGTCTGTGTGTGTGTCTGTGTGTGTGTGTGTGTCTGTGTGTCTCTGTTCTGTGTGTGTGCCTGCATTCGAAATGGAGAGAAAAACATGTTCAGCTGTCCCGATGTAGAAAGTGTTGGCAGTAGAAATGTGATTGTGAATCAACCTGCGAGACCACTGGGAGAATATATTTAGGATCTGTTTGTGTAGATGTCTGCTTGTACGTGTGCAAGCATGTCTTTTGAGAGTGGCTTAGTGTGTGTGTGTGTGTGTGTGTGTGTGTGTGTGTGTGTGTGTGTGTGTGTGTGTGTGTGTGTGTGTGTTGGTAGGCATGAGTGTGTGTAAGTGTCCATGTGTTTAAGTGTGTATGTGAGTGTGTGTGTCTGTGATTGTGTTTGTACTTGTAGTAGGTTGGGGTTCGGTGGATAAAATGCTTACATAGCGCTTACCTACACAAAGTGCTGAGGTGGCTGGAACAGCACAGCGAGCTCGTCTGGAGAGCGACGGGAGGCGGGTCACAGCGGTTAGAGGTGAGCGCTAATTCACACTCACACCTGTCTGTCATCGACACCACACACACACACACACACACACACACACACACACACACACACACACACACACACACACACACACACACACACACACACACACACACACACACACACACACACACACACAGGTGTTTGTAAGGCTTAGGGGAGTGGATAATGACAAAATAATTGCGAGATTGTCCGACAGGTTATTATTGTGCAGGCGGTTTGTCTATAATACTAAGATAAATGCGACCAACTTAAATTCCTCTACTTACTGGTTCATATGCCATTTCTGCAGCTAGAGCCCTGCTATCCAAATCATACAAAGACGTAGTCCGATGAAGTAGCATGGGATCTGTTGTCTGTTGGGAAGTAGTTGTCTTCCCCACCATTGCCGGTGAAAATGTATTTGACGTAGCTCAGGAAGAAATTTGTGTTCCCATACGCGGTGATGTACTCAAGTTTTATTTAGGGTTATCAAGTATCGTAGCGAAATACAGTTTCTGTCGTGTTTTATTTAGCATTTTGTAAATCTGCATTTTGTAAACGAAGTGGAAACCGGACCGGAACCGGAAACGGAAATGGGGTGCTTGTAGTCTTTTTGCTCGGTTCTAGCCCTACTGTTGATATGGAGAACCGAGCGAAAAGACTACAACCAGCCCCCTTTTCCGTTTCCTCCCTTTCCGATTCACAAAATGCCAAATAAAACACGACAGAAAGTATATTTCGCTGCGATACTTGATTAGGAACATCAACGAACACCAATAACCACTCGATAAGTTTCACATTTCTGAAAACAGCCAGCCATTGTGAAGCATGCAGGGGTGATTAAAATAAGCCATATACTCGAGACAGGACCAATATTCAAAATTTCGGTGTCAACCACTCTATTTCCTCCTAGACGAACCAGAGAGGGGGCTCAATGTTCAAAATACCGGAATTGTCCTTTAACGCTATCGGCTTACAAGCAAATAAAGCTAAGGAAACAGAGCCACAAACACCTCACTAACACACATACACACATCAATAATACAATCACAGCAACACAACTTTTATTAAATGTCGAACCTTTTATTAAATGTCTTCAATCAATCAATTTTAATTTGATTCTGATTGTTCATTATGATTAATCGACAACCATTTGTTGATAACCAAACGTTTGAAGAGACAAAAGATTACCTGTGATATAGCCATCCTACAGTTGGTTTCATTATTTCAGCCCTTTGAGTTATATTTGCCTGTACAGCTTTTTCTTTGTTTCTCTACAAAATGTCACGTCTGTTTTGAATAAATTAACTCTGGTTAACTATTGTTTTTGATCACCTGTGTGGACCTAAAGGACTACGCTCAGCGTTGGAGCAGAAAACCTTTATGCATACCGTTCTTACACCCTGGGTATGGCCTGAGAGTTGGAGGCAGGATAGAGTAGAGATTAGCTAGGGGTCAGTTGTGGCATAGCTCATTTTAGATCAGTTTAGGTTGAGTTTGTTATCGTGGAGTTAGCTTAGGTACGGTAGCATTAGGTAAGGTGCGCTAGGGTTAGGTGAATTAGAGTTAGGTTTGAAGATTTAGGTTAGGTTCCGTATGGTTAGGTTCGGTAGGGTTAGGTTTGGTAGAGTTGGGTTTGTTTGGGTTAGGTGCAGCCGGGTTAGTTGTCAGGTTAGGTACAGTTTGGTTTGGTAAGGTTAAGCTTAGGTTTGGTAAGGTACGGTTCTTTAGTGTACGGTATAAGTAGGGTCAGGGTTAATCCATTAACTTAAGTCTCACTAATAAGATCTTAGATTAATATCTAATATGGGATGGGAAGTTTAAATCTGGGGGAAGGCTTTTATTCGCTTCATATTTGTTTTTACCAAACATTTTGCTGGAGGAGGAGAAATGTTATTGGGCAATTGGCACACAAAAAAAGTCAGGATTGGTACCAGTTAATCAGAGTCTGTAACCCTGCCTTCACACAAAAAAGATGCAAAAAGTTGACGCGCGTCGTGATCCCATTCAAAGTGAATGTAGAGACGCGTTGCTGCTTTGCTGCCGCAGCATTTGCTGCCGAGAAAACGGGCAGCAAAACTTGATTTGCGGCGCGTCAAAATCTGATTTGCGGCGCGGCATGCCCGTGCCCGCTGCCGGGCACGGGCGAAGGGCGCGTTCACGTATTTTGCGGCGCGTCAAATGCTGCTCGAGTTGAAATATTTCAACTTTTGACTCGCGTCAAAAGTTTGACGCGCCGCAAAACTTGATTTGACGCGCCGCAAAACTCAGGCGTCAACGCGTTCGGGCAGCAAATGCATCTTTTGGTGTGAACGCAGGGTAAAAGTTTCCACTCAACACTGCGAAGAATGGCCACTGTAGGAATACACTAATTAAAATGCCCATCTGAAAGTTTCACCCACCTGCATGACTGATTGTGTAGAATATCTCCAAAACAGGAAAACAGACGTTACTCAGCCATTGCAGTCTGGTTTCCGGGCCAGGCTCTGTGCCATCTCCCCCCAAGGAGTTCTGCTATAGTAGGACTGCTGGATAGGAGATTAAGTTCATTCAACCTCAGATCTTATTCAGCTCCTCTGACACTTCTTTGATTTATTGAATCTTTTTTTCCAATCATGACATCCATGAATCTCTTCTTTTTACCTCCTTTGGTTTCTGTAGAGAAAACGAAAATCTCTGTTGTCATTATGTGTGTGCGTGTGTGTCATAATATGTGTGTGTGTGTGTGTGTGTGTGTGTGTGTGTGTGTGTGTGTGTGTGTGTGTGTGTGTGTGTGTGTGTGTGTGTGTGTGTGTGTGAGAGCGAGACTAGTCATTCCAGTGCATGTGTTTTTCTCTGTACAAACGGAGGGCCTGAGATCATCGTGCGTGACTCTCTAGACTCTCATTAAAGTTGTTTTGCTAGAGTGCCGTCAAGAGTACGTCCTTTTCTGCTGGCCTCATCTATTTTTCATACAATGTATTTCCAAGAGCCAAACCAAATAAAAAAAAGCAATATGTTGCTCATCCATAATCATATAGAGCAGCCTGGATACAGTGCTGTATATGCACATCACAACATATGCACATCTATGCTGATAATAGGTGCTGCATAAATAGGTGCTTACTCTTCTTGTAAACAAGTAGAGTAAAAATCTATATCGCCCCTCTTTCTCATAAAGTGTCTAGTGCATAAATGCCAGTGCATTAAGGAGAACATTAAAGACGGTTACATCCCTATCTATAGTATGCACTATGCTGTATATGTTGGTACAATAAAAACCGGACTGTACGTCGGACAGCTTTGAAAATCAATACGTTTTCCCCCGAATGTTTTATTTTAAACCAGGGGTCGGCAACCCTAGGCACGCGTGCCAATAAAAACAGTTCCACGTGTAAACCTAATGCTGTGTTTGTAGCTATATCTCTTGACGACTAAAATAAAATACAAAGCTAGGGGCAGCATAATCATTGGCCCACTTAAAAAAATAAATAATATATGTATATATATATACATATTCTTTTTTTTAATTAATATTAAGAATATCTAGAGCACAATGTGGCAGCATAATCATTATTACAGATTTTTTTTTGCACTTTATTCTGTTTTGGGTATTTTCTCCCAGTGCAAATATGTTCAAATTAGTAACAGAAACCAGTGTTCTGAAATGGGATCAATTAATAGTTTTTAAACCTATGTTGTGAGTAATATAGAATAAAATATTTAAAATATTGTTGCATTTCTCACAGTGCAAACATGTTTTCGAATGAGTTTCTGAAAACTGTGTTTTAAGATGGGACATATGCAATTATAATTTGTTAGCCCATGTTGCAAATATAACAACCAAAAAAACATTTAAAATGTTGATGCATGATTGTGGACTATATGGAAATAGTACCATTCCAGGTCTTCTGGAAATGTTTTTGGTCGCTGTGTCATAATTCAGCCTAATTTTTTATATATTGTTGCATAAGGCACACTCATTAACGAGAAAATGTTAAACTGGCACTGCATGTTGAAAAGGTTGCTGACCCCTGTTTTAACCCATTAGAGGTTGTGCAAGATGAGTGTGTAATATCCACAAAGTCTGCCACGTTCCCATAAGAATCCTTGATTAAATAGCACTTAGCTCCCGGATAAAAACATGCGCTGCTTGCCGCCATCAGGCCACATATCAACATCCGCCCTGACAGCACACACCCGGAGAGAACTCATACCCCGCGCACACCTGCTAGCCGACGACAGCTCCTCGCCGCAGTATTTCAGCACCGTTTAGCGGTACTTCACCTGCCAACCCTAGAGTTACAACACACTTCTGATCCGTTCCTGTAGAAAACAGCGCATTGTGCGACTGGTCGGTTTACACAGATAGATCTGGCTCTCCGAAAGCCCCTAAAGGAATTTGAAAAGTATGTTTTGAAATATTTTTGGGAGTAAAGTTTACCACCGATAGATGTGTCGCTCCAACAAGTTGGAACTGCAAAGACATTTCAAATGATGTTTTGGGATCTGGATTTAATTGTATTTTTTTCATCGGATCTCACATTTGATTAAAAGTTAGAGTTTTGATAAGCTCTGGAGGATTGAGCCACTGTGAATTGCCAACGGCTGTCTAAATTCTTG
Source organism: Gadus morhua (assembly GCF_902167405.1). Lineage (NCBI taxonomy): Eukaryota > Metazoa > Chordata > Actinopteri > Gadiformes > Gadidae > Gadus > Gadus morhua. Next base: position 9,924,926 of record NC_044050.1, read on the forward strand.
TCTCAACTTGGATGGATTGGCAAAAACATAATCCCCTTGAATAATTCCCACAATATTTCTCGCGCTCCCTTCACACTTTCCTCCACTGTGTTTAAATTAAAGTCCTTCATTTGTTGCAGTCTCTGTTTGAAGAGTGTTAATTACTTCAATGATTAATTTGACGACGCCACTGACTTCTCCCAAAAGTCATAACGCCTTCCATAGCTATTAATCCTATTTACTTAATTAATCAATTATCATGGCAAAAGAAACACGTTGCAAATGTAATGTTGGCTAGAGTGTAACCCGTGCTAGCTTTGCAATTTCATTTCCATAGACCCCAGATTATAACATGGCTCTCTATGTTGCCTCAGCGATCCACCTATTTTTCACCATGATTATTGACTCGTCTGTAATTGTATGTATTAGCAGGGCCACTGTTGGCCGTTTGGGGGGGGGGGGGGGGGGGGGGGGAGAGGAGAGCCCCTTTTTCTACATTAGGTAAAAACATCTAATTTGCCGAAATTGAGTGATAGGTTATACAATTAAGAACAAACAACGGTGGGCCTCTTCATAACTAATTTACATTTTTTTTAAATTCATTAATGTATTTTTGCCTGTGTATTAGTAACTACAGGCCTACCCCGGCTAAGTGGGGGTTGTGTTGCAGCATCTTCTGACCCCTCCTCACCCGTCCCTCCCCCGGTGAGATCTGTGAGAGATGGAAGGGAGACGCTCTGATGATGGTCAGTTCCATTACAAAAAGAAGAAGAAGGTGAAATATGGGGGCATTAAAACCCCACTGCACTTAATCTGTCCCTTCCAATTAGCTCGATAAATCATAATTAATTGGCTACATTTTATTTCCCCACTTAATTATGTGTGATACAAAGGGATAATTGCCATGTAGGATGCACGTTGCGATCCATCATCCCTCCAGAGCGAGTTGAATTACCTCTGCTGATTATCAGAGGTGGCTGTCAGGGGGGGGTATGTTAACCCCCACGGCAGCAGCATCACATTCACAGCCTTGTGGTTTGTTTTTCTCTGACCCTCTTCTTTAAACAAGAGCGAGATGGCTACCGGATGTCAACTCAGACCCTGTGAGGGAAAGCTGGAGGGGCCACGTTGACTTTTGTTCATTCCTCCCCAATGAAAGCAGCCAAATCATGGGTGTGTTCCCTCTGTTGTGCCTCTGTGGTCTGCTACTCAGGATTGCTTCAGAACGAGTCACAATGCTCTTTTGCTGTTGCTTTTGCACACACAGATTTTGTGGTGATTTATTGGTTTTTAGCGTCTCTGACAGTGATAAAGAGGAGGTAAATAAATATCCAGAAACACACAGTCCCTCCCGTTCTGTTGCTCTATTCTTTAGGGAGGAGATATATTCATGCTGCCGAAAGGACAGATTCTGAGGACCAACATATCAGGATCATTCTACCAGAATACTTTTGGAAAACAACGGGACTTGTTGATTATGGTACATAAAGATGCTTTTTTGAGGTGGTTGTTCCGGAACTTTGATAAACCCTATCTTGGTTGAAGTCTTTTTGATAGATTGATTTATCCTTTTAATGCAATTTTTATTAGTTATTTCATTCATTATATATATAAATATAATGTTTACATGTTATATGTATATTGTTAAAAATATATATTTTTTCAAATCTCTAACTATTGTATATCTAATGCCGCTTTTCCACCGCACATGTAGCTCGACTCGACACGACTTGACACGACACGACTCGACACGGTAGCAGCACGGGTCCTTTTCCACCGCAAATAGTACCTCCTGGACGTGGGCGGGGTTGGCTGCGCGAAAGGGCCGTGACGTATTTTTGTACGCGACGCAAACGACACCTACGCAACCCACACATGGACAGAACCCACATAACAACAATGGAGGACATCGATAACATTACTATTATTAGCTGGCAGTTTGAAGAAGTTGAAGAAGTGGAATATGTTGGCTGCGGCGCTGCTATGGCTGTTACCAGCATGGTTGCCATGTCGCTCTCGTGACTTCGTCACACACTCTGGCCAATCAGTGGCCGGCCGTCTGCCGACGTCACCTTTTAGCATCGGCTCAGCCGCTTGGAACCTAGAGCGAGGCGGTACTAGAAAAAGCAGCCACTTCAGGTACCAGATAACATGTTTTCGCGGTGGAAACGCAAAAAAGGCGAGCTGAGTCGAGTCGAGTCGTGTCGAGCTGGTACCATGCAGTGGAAAAGCGGCATAAGAAAAATACATTTTCTCTGCCCTAGGACGACAATATGCCACCTATATAGGGGGCATATCACTTATGCCCCCTTTATAAATATACTACTTATTTTATATACCACTTAATCGTGATCACCATCTGAAAGTAACTCTTTAAACAGCTCTATTTCCTGTAGTACGCTCCAATTATTTTCCTCTTCAATTGTAGTTCTTTGTTTCTACCAAAACAACGCATTTAAATACATTCACTCAGGGTGATGTTACGCTCCTCAGGAAGCATTGTTTATCTTAAAACACATTCTCCGCTGGGGGCCGATGTAACATAGAAGTGCTTTTATTTTCTCGCAGCATGCGCAACATCTGACAGAAGCATCAATTATACAAAAGCAGATCTATTTTGCAGACGCTTTCATCCACTTTCAGGGACAGTGAATTCAGATACTTGTTGTTTTGGAGGCCTACTGCATAGATCTGGTAGATCATTGGGGCATTGAACCAAGGACCCTTCTGCTTGGAGCGGAACACCCCCAAGGCCACTACTAGCCGGGCGCTACGAGTGTCTGTCATATGAATCTGTACGTAGCTCATAGCAAATCAAAGCCTGTTGGTAGCAGGGCAAAGACATTCTTCTTGGTAATGAAAGAGTTTAACGCAGAAAGTTGCTATTTTTTCAAAATAAACTTGCGTTCTACTACTTAGAACACTATCTAAGGCTGCATCGAAACGTAGCGCGTCTGCTGCCATTTAAGATCCGTAAACAAGCTTCGGTGTGTTGCATAGACGTCGTCATCGTCTTGCCGTCCATCCCCGTTCTGTGATTGGTTCCCTACCCTGCTCATCTCTGCCACTGCCGCTTTCAAAGATAATCCCAACGCACGTTATTCAGATTGCTCTTTTTGTTATGTATATGCACACAAAATGGTAAGGCGATGAATGTGATAAGGTGATGAATGTGAACACAAAGGGCTGGTGTAGCCCTGGTCGCTCTTACACCGTTACGGTCAGCTGCAGTGAGCTGGTGCCATCCATCTTGCCGCACCTTAATCACTCATCAATTAGGCCTCCGCACTTTGTTGTGAGGTGGGCGGGGGGGGGGGGGGGGGGGGGGGGAGGGTGACTTCCCCGTCACCCCAGCCCACTAAAAATGATAAATCAATTAGTGAATCGGCCTTGATTAACCTTATGAGGTTTGATTAATACTGCCATCAATTGCAATGCAAAAGGTGTCCTTGCACTGCCTGGGCGAGAACAAGAAGAGAGAGTAGCCTGAGGCTGCATCTCCACAGTAACCAAAAATCTCAACCGTGTACCATATTGAGTGAGGGGGTTTTATTGTAATGGATTGCGGGGACAGTGTCCTTCAACCCATTAACCTGTGGTGTAGAACACTTTTAAGGCTGCGTAAATCCATTTTTATTCCGTTTTTATAGCAGCTCCTCAAATTTATCCTTTTCCTCGGTTCACTCTCTTTTTTTTTATAAGTCAGTTCTCACAACACTTCAATGATAAGGCCTCGGGTTAGGAGACATACGACATGTTATGATGTTCAAGATGTGCAGACAAAGCGATACAAAAAAAATAAAAAATCTATCGAAACCTTTATATTTGTCTTATCCAAATACATTTTGTGTGTGAAGATAAATCCCTGAACTCCACAAAATGATCCATCAACAGACAAGGCATTTTATGTCAACCATCCATAATCCCAACACCTCCCATATTTTTAACAGCACAGTGGGCAAGTGTGGATATTTTCAGTTCAGTGGTGCACTTTTCCCTTGGATGTGACTAATAACCGGGATCCTAAGCCAATAATGTAATGCTTTGATTAACCGCAGAGGAGCGGGCAATTACAAACTGCTGAGCTGGCATGTCTCATAACTGCAACGAGAGAGCAGCGATTGCGGTCACTACCAACTACCTGCCATCAATCTGCCGGGGTGAGATGTTTGACGTTCTCCCCCCCCCCCCCCCCCCCCCCCCCCCCCCGCCCCACCCCGCCCCTACCCCCACCATGTGGAAGTGCACGTTGAAGGCCAAGTAGGGGAGGAGGGGGGTAGGAAGACTCAGACGGTTTGTTTAATTCTCCCTTCAGGAGAGTTTTCCTTAAGTAACGGCACGGAGTAGCTCGTGAAACATTCTTGTAAGGCCTTCGTGTTTTATCGATTCAGGGGAGAGGCGGTTCCCAAATAGTGTCTTCACACCTCTAAAGCTCCAGCCCTATTTTCGGGACAGACCTTTCCAATCCCTCGGGGGGGGGGGGAAGGGTGGAGTAGGTGATTTCCCGCTCTTATCAAAAACCCCGCGGTGTATTTCTGCTGAGCATTGTTGTACTTTAAACAAATCACAATTCATTACCAATGACTTCCACCACACGCACTGCATGAGCTCATTTACCATGCTGAAATTGTTTAAGGATGGACCTGCCAAAAGTTTATTACCGCATCCCTACCGTAGCCCCTTCGCACCTCCCCACCTCCCATCCCTTTGCACCCAATAGTTTCTTAACAGCAAAGCCCCCGAGGGTCCACACTCCTGCGTTGGCAGGTCCTGACCCCCCTTGCCTCTCTCGGCCTGTTCCACCTCTTCTCCTCTCTTTTATCCTCAACCCGGAGCCCGGCAATCATTTTCCTCCCTGCAATTATTTCATCTGCCCTCCACCTCTCCCTCCAACATCACCCCCCACACCTCCTTTAAACCCCCCCTCCCTCCCCCTCCCCCCGTGGCTCCTGTCTCCGCACTCTGGAGGCCCCGATGAAATGAAAAATCTTTCGAACAATGTTTTTCCACATATTTTCAATTAAAATGTTCAGCTCCGCTCATGTCGTCCTCCCCCTCTCCCTGCCTCCCTCCCTCCCTCGCTCCCGACCGCTTGGCCAAAAGCAGACGATTAATGGAGCACTTTGCTGAACCAGTAAGAAGCTTTTCACCTTGACACATTGAGAGGGAGAACATTACCATGGCTGAGTGGTGTACAGAAAAGAAGGGGTATGGCCGGGAATTGCAGAGTGAGCCATGGAGAAATAATGAGGCTGGTTTGGCTGGTTATAAAAGTATATGAAGGTTTAAATGGTAGCCCTTTCATTCCCTCTTCATCCCAACACCAGAGCTGGTCCTAATCCCAACCTTAATCCTTAACCTAACCTTATTCCTAACCCTGATTCTAATCCTAAACCAATTTGAATCCTATTCCTTAGCCTTAATCCTGACCCCCATCCTACCATAATCCTCCACTGCGGCTTCCTCTCTTAGTTCTCCAGGCTGGGATCTTGTACTCTCTAAATAAAATATATACCCTGCATTCATGAGACTCGCGGTTTCATGAAAACATTTGAATGCCTTTTTTGCTTATCATCGCCGTGTAATGAAAGTGTTGTGTAATTAATCTATTCATCAGTGAATTCATGCAACAACATACCACAGGAGGAGAACACGAAAAAACTTCCAAGGAAATGTAATCTGAGGGAAATGTTTAGCTTCCGCTTAGCTCCCAATTTGGGCCCAATTTATTTTTGTATTGAAAAACAACAAAACCACAACAACAAGTAGAGGTCAAAGATAGTGTTAGAAAGTGTATTTGCATGTTACCTGTCTCATCAGGAGGAAAAAAACAATGACCGTGGGGAACGAGGTATAAAAAAGTATTTGAAAGAAATTGGCCAATTCTTTGTTTCGTTCGGTCCTCTAGAAGTTTCACTGTTCATTAGAATGTTTTAGATGATGTTCAACAAATGCCAGAATGGCCAATCAGGCCAAAGATTATGCAGGCTACCATGCATGCCAACCAGTCACAGGGCTTGGTATGAACTGAATAGTCAGAATCTCCATCCTCTCAGGAGATCCTCTTAAGATTTGATTTGGAAATCTGTTGATATATCAATTGGTCAGGTAAGCATTAAACTGCAAAATATTTCTCTCAAAGGAAATGGACATGGCACTATAAAATCCATCAAAGTTGCCACGTAATGACTGTGATGGGGCCCTATCTTGCATCCAGTGCAATTGAATTTCTACACTGACGCACGCGTCATTGCTAGTTTGCAACTTTCGCAGAGCGTTCTTTTCCCTCCACCGCCACGCGTTGGTAAATTAGGGAATGATCTTGCGCCCCAAGGGGCGGTTCGGCGAAAGGAGGAGGCGTGTTCTAGCGCAAACGTTCCCTGGTGCTATTTTGCAGTTTTAGATAACAATTCCGCCAAAAACCAGAAAATACCTGGTTTAAAGTCAGTGGCGCGTTGTTTAGATGCTATTTTAAGGGCGCATGCATAATGTTGCTTGTGTACCTCTCGCATACACTTAGCTTCTCTCATCTACCTAGCCACACATTCTTCGTAAATTATTCTTCGTAAATTAACAGCTGACACAGCGGTAATAAGTTGTACTTTTAAATTAATGCATCTGCAAACACTGTACAGCCAACACATATTTTCTTAACAAAGACATCGTGTACAAGCCCATAACTTTTAGGATTGAGGTTTATTTGATTGTGAGAAAACATTGTTTTATCGCGAGTGAGTGTTAAAAAGAATGAATGAATGCGCGTGTGTGTATGTGTAAAATAATTAATGAATGCGGGCGCGCTTGTGTTCATCCATCTGTTTAAACACACGCAAACTGAACATGTAATGCATAAAACAGTCCATGGCAATGTATATTAACGGGGGGACACATGCATATTAGGAACACAACTTGATAACGATAATACATACAATACTAGTAAGAAACGATGTTTGTTAATGTATTGCGTACATCATTAAATAGAACCACAGTTACCGCATATCATATGTGTGTTATATCATAAGTTTTCTTTGCCGAAATTTATTAGAGTATTTCAGTATTTCTGAAGTTGTGGAAGAAAACGATATTCCATGTGTGAATTATGCCATATTATTTGGCCATAAACTGAGCCGTTTGAAATTTAAAATTCATGTGGTCATGTATCTGTCTTATCGGAGACTGTAAACGCGCTGTCAAAATATCAACTCGTCAGATTCAAAAGGGTTGCCCTGAAGCAGCCTAATTACCGTCGGTAATTAGGCTACTTCAGGGCAACCCTTTTTAGATTTGCGTCAGGGCCAAGAGTCATTTATGCGCCGGTAAAATAGCAACATCGCTATAGAACCGCCCACAAAGCTACTTGTGTTTGGCGCTTCTCACTTGCGTTTCAGACTGTGAAAATAGGGCCCATTGTGTTTTTGTGTGTGCTACTGTGATTGTGTGTGTGTATTTGTGTTTCTGTGAGAGCGAGAGTGTTGGTGTGTGTGTGTGTATGTGTGTGTGTACTCGCCTAACTATCCAACAGTGGACTTCGGCGTCGTAACACCTTCACCAACAGGGGACCTCCGAGCCAAGAGGGGACATTTTTCAGGTCCCCTTTTGGTCATGCCTTAAATCAACCTAAAAACACCTGAAAGTCTGTGAGTGTTTAGTCTATACTCTATAGTGCCTCTGCTGGCCAGAGCTTGATTTTCACTCCTCTATTGTGTGAACGACCTGCAGTCGTTCACACGTCTGTCAGAGTGTAGAGGGCTGTTAAACAGACTACTTAGTAAAGTCTCTTGAAACATGCAAACAAAAAAGGCTCAGCTTTAAAAGTTCCACACTTTTTTTGTATGTAGTGACAGGGGTCCACTAATAATAATAATAATAATAATACATTTAATTTGGATGACACTGTTGGCTATTACAAAATGACACAAGTCCCTTCTTAGATAGCATGGAGCGACATTCACACTCCTTCTTTTATGAAAAGAGGTAATAACTATATATACTGTAAGGGAAAGATAGCAATCTCAACTAATGTAATAATAATTTGTCAAACTTGATTTGTTAGTGTGTTTTTAGGAATTGAATTGTCCAACAAAAAACCTATCTATTCATTTGTATCAATAAAAATGATAAACAAATACAATATAAGGGTCTAGACCTTTTGAAATGGTTCAATCCCCAAATTAGCCTTAATTTACCATTTTACAATGTACTCCAGTCCCCAATCTATTTTTAAAGAAATGCATTTGAATTGTTGATTTGCATCACAGAAAATGGTCCACATTTGTACTGTATGGAATGACAGGGGTCCACTGTTGGCTGATACATAATGACAGAAGTTCTCTCTTAGATAGCATAGAGTGACGTTCACACTCCATCATGGATGAGTAAAAAAATAAATAAGCAAAATGGATAGTTCTTAAGAGGTAATAACAATCTAAATAAAATATGATATATATATGTATACACATAGTGTTATTTTGCAATTAAAGTTGCCCCAACAATGTTGTCATGAACACAAATATCTAAACTTAATAAGGTTTTTATTTTTTTACAACTACAAACTTGTGTGCTTAGTCTACGGTTAAAGAAATGCATTTTATCTGTTGATTTGCATAACATAACTTTTTCTAATGACCGGGGTCCACTGTTGGCTATGACAAAATGACACAAGTCCCTTCTTAGATAGCATGGAGCGACATTCACACTCCTGCTTTTATGAAAAGAGGAAATAACTATATATATATATCTATATATATATATATATATATATATATATATATATAATGTAAGGGAAAGATAGTAATCTCAACTAATGTAATAATAATTTGTCAAACTTGATTTGTTAGTGTGTTTTTAGGAACAGAATAGTCTAACAAAAACCTATCTATTCATTTGTATCAATAAAAATGATAAACAAATACAATTAAAATACAATATAAAGGTCTAGACCTTTGAAATTGTTCGATCCCCAGCTCAACATGTACTAGTGGAGCTGAGTCCAAAGTCACCAAGCATGACACTCTAGCAAATGGTAACATGTATTTTACATGGTACACCTATGGTCCAGGACATGATCTCGGTGTAGCAAGAGGGCGAGCTTGATCTCATTGGACTCAGCTTAACGTGTAGATGCTAAATAACATGTAATTTGTCAGAAATCTCCATCGGGAAGCAAATCTATAGCTGGTCATTATTGATAAAGGCCTCCAAAATCGACAGCTAATTACTTCCCCGAAACATATTCAAATATGATCATGTGTGGCACTGTTGCAATCGCCTCAAAACGTAGATGTCAAAGCACACCTTGTTTGCCCCGTTACGCCACCGGGAAGATATTTTCATACTTCTAATGGATTGATTCATATTTTAAGGTTCTCAGAGTGAGACTTTAAGCGGCTGCAGCAGAAGTGTTGAGACGAAAGATGATAAAGACATTTATAGAATATTCCCATTCACATGATTCTTCGCACGACCTGCAGGTTGGAGAGACTGAAATAACCCCCAAAATGAGTAATAATGTAAAAGCAGGCAAGTCCAACAAATTGCTTGAACTATTTATTTCATTCCATTGTTTTTCGTTGATATGCATTATTGAAAACTTTCAAGCATATGGATTTAATGCAATATCCACAAACAGTTCAAAATGGTACCATGATATGCGGTCACAGGTACATAGTTGTCACCTGACAAACATGTCACGGGTTGAAATCAAAGGCAGTACAAATCGATAAAAATGTAGCTGAAGTTTCTTAATACAATTTCTTGTTTATTGTATTAACCAGTTCATTTCTCTTTTGTGAAAGTCACCAAAAGTCCAAAAAAGTTAAACGCAAGGTCACAGGCTAACAGTGGAGCTGTGTTGGGAACCAGCAGCCAAGAGCTTCCATGGAAACTTTCTACCCATGTTAAATAGATTTAGTTGGCAGTTCCTTTTCTGCCCATTCTTTTTTAAACTTGTGGAAGGACTTTGCAGTACTGGGAGACACCATTTCTAACGGCAATGGAGCTAGATTCTAAAAATATCAAAAGATGCCCAAAGCAAATACCTTTAACCCATAGTTGTTTTATCAAATTAAAAAAATTGAGTTTCATTGACCACAAATTGAGCAGAAATATTTTGCATACAAATCTTTAAATAGTGTAACCACATTAAGAAAAATACATTCGTTAATTTTTTTTATTAGTGAAGCCACAAGTTTTGCACATTATCCAAACAGAATACCTGAAATGTTGATATTTTCAGCCCTTTCGGGTTAAAACAAGAGAAAAGGACAACCTAACAAGAGTGAAAAGTTTGGGTTAGGTTTTCTAGCAGGTGAGGCTATAGTTCAAAGATGTCCCTGGTCAGGTAGACTAAATAAAAGTGTATTCAAATTGCTCCAGGACATTCGTGTAATTTACTTGTGAGCTCTCCCTCAAGCCTAGAGAGACATCAGTGTTGAACCACCAACTGAAAGGGGATATTTGCCATTAGTATGAGTGACAACATTTCATGGCTATTAATTTAGTTCATTATATTTAGCCGATTTGAATAGACTTTTCTAGCAGGTGAGGCTGTCAAAGAACTAAATATGGAGCAACTACAAAAAGTAAATTTGCAGCATGACCAAATTATACAAAAAGTATAGGAACTGTTCTAGCAGATATGTTTTAGAAGTCTCTTTTGATAGGCAGGGACTAATTGTCTTTGTCACCCTGTAGTCATGCCATCAAATCTGTTGGGCAAAGTACCGCTACTGATTAATCCAGTAGACTCACCAGTCAAGTCCCCCTAGTTAGAAAATGGAAGAAACCCAGTTAGTCATGTTAATTATTCTGTTGTTACAAATGAAGACCAATACTTTCCACATATTGCGATCCAAGTTACTGGCTGCAGTCTTGGATTTTATAGTTCTATATGAATAGATTCAATTTACTAAACTATTAATCATGCTTCAGAAGAATTAACCTTTCTTGGATGGCAGAACTACCACAAGCCTCCATTGCCACAACCTCCAGATGGCTTACGACCTACGGCAACTCCTCGACTACTGCAAGCCAACAAATTGGCTCTTGCACACCAGACACGCATTTTGCTTTATTTTAGGTTTTCAAGCATTTTAAAATACCCAAATCATCGCTCCAATACACAAGTCAGCTAATGGCCTACAAGGAAATGCTGAAGCTAGTGTTAGTGTTAGTGATGGCGATAGAAATGGACAAGCTTGCGTGTACAAATATGCAACTAGAATTGCAAGGTTCACAGCCCAGTTGCATAAGTGGTCGCAACCGTTGGATTGTAAGCAAGGGTAAAAAAAAAAAAAGCCTGTACAAAACGACCCTGGAATAGTCAAATGCAGCTTTACAGCGGATGAATTAAGCCAAATTGCATAAACATCCAATGGTAAACAGTATACAAATGCAATCAAGGTTGCACTCACACTAGGCCATCTGGCCGTCCCAACTGTGTCCTGGCCACAGTAGGCTCTTGTACATACGCCATCACGTCGCTAGCATCCAAACAATTCTACCAAACCTTAACCAACTAGTGAAAAATGGAACAAAACTTTAGCACACACCCAGTGACTAATCACCTTGTCCAGGGGTGTTCCAACGTGGTTTACCAGAGGGCCTTGTGGACTTAAAGTAAGCCAGTAAAGCAGGCTTCTTCAGAAACCCGTAGCCTGCTACATTGAAGGGCAAATAACAAATCCTGACCAAGACCGAAAGATGGCTCTGGAATACACTACGGCCCACGCAGCAGATTACTGCGTGGACCGTGGTGGCTTCCAGATCAACCCTTCGGTGGACCATTCATACACATGTATTCCGAGGATGTTTTGAAGACACTGGAGTCCCATGGCACTAGATTCCTTTGAAGACTAAGTTGGTATGGGGGGGCCCAAAGGGGGCCCCCCCATAGATCTTGTCAGTCATCTAACACCTGTTAAGAAAAACACACACACATCACAAGATACAAATCAGCAATGCTAGGTTAACAAACAGCAGTGACATGCATGTCAAGGTGCAAAGAGCAGGGATACTGACGGCTTGTGTCTGAGGAGACATCCCAAAAACATCAACATTTAATAAAGGAAAATAACTTTTACTCACTGCGGTGGTCTGTTTCGAAGTACCATGTTGGTAGCAATATTTGTCTGGGCTGTTCAGTCATATGCCCACAAAAACAAACACGCAACAACGCATACTTTCAGTTTGTATAAAGTGACAATAGTGATCTGCAATCTAGATTGAAAACTTTCAACCCTCACTAAACTCAACCTCGATTGACACAGGCCGATGCGAGAAGTAAACCAAACGCATTGTGTTCACCTTTGATAAAGGGGTGCGTGACAGGTGATCTCAATTAAGAGCTAATCAAAAAGAACACACTGATCGGCCATGAGTGAGACGTTCAAAACGAGGACGAGGATTTAACGGAATTGTTACCATTCAAATTCAAATTTCTTTATTATTGGATAGGGTATGATATCAAAAAAAAAAAAGTAAGTAATTTGACACTTTTGGGATGAGCCAATGATTCATCTGTTTGGAAGGTTTTGTTGGAGACAAACAAAGAATCTTCAGGCAACAGATGTGACAGCTGTGACTGCTCTCTCTCTCCTTCGTCTGCTGGGTCCTCTGTGTTTGCCTACCTGCTACAGGTAGCCAGTGGACGGGGCTGAGAGGCTTGTCAGCTGATGAGGTGCACCTGTGCAGGTCTGCCACGCAGGCTTTAGCCAGTCTCTCTCTCTTTCCACAGAGGGGCTTGGGTTCTGTTTAGGGTGGTTCCTTAAGGGTTTGGACCTTTGGATTGGTTCCATGTTTTGTTTTATGTTAACACTATTCAACATCCCCACAGCACACTTTTCACTGCCCATATACATAGGCTAATCGAAAGAATTGTGTGTTTGGTCAGTAGTTCAGTTGGTTGGTCATATATGTTGATTTGCTGATCAGGTTTGGTTTGTTGCACTTTGTTTGGGTATTTCCAACATGGTAAAGATGGTTTGTTGTTCCCAGTATTTGTTTTGTCTGTCTGGGTTAAGTTTCCTCTGTTCTGGCTCGGTCGTTCCTTGTGATTTTGGTACTGGTTTACTGTCCAAACCATATAATCGCACATTTTCTAATCTTCCATACGCTACACTAATCCCTTTACAGATTTCATGATACTTACTTTATTCTAATAAATAACTTTATCCCTTATCATGTGTGGATCCCGATCTTTGCTCTGACCCGAGCCTCGTCTTAATGCAGCCAAGGAGATGGAAGAGCGTTATGAATAATTATTAGAGGTTTGTGTTGTACAATGAAAGACAGTAAAGATTCAAAATGAATGGCAAAATAAGGATGGGATTTTATTTGAACAATAAAATATGTGCTGGGCAAATTATAGAGAGGCTGAGATTATAGATTTCATATTCAAAAGGCGAAGAAATGTATTTAAGAAATATAGGCCTACTCAAAGCCCAAATCATTGATATCATACCCTATCCAATAATAAAGAAATTTGAATTTGAATGGTAACAATTCCGTTAAATCCTCGTCCTCGTTTTGAACGTCTCACTCATGGCCGATCAGTGTGTTCTTTCTGATTAGCTCTTAATTGAGATCACCTGTCACGCACCCCTTTATCAAAGGGGAACACAATGTGTTTGGTTTACTTTTCGCATCGGCCTGTGTCAATCGAGGTTGAGTTTAGTGAGGGTTGAAAGTTTTCGATCTAGATTGCAGCTCACTATTGTCACTTTATACAAACTGAAAGTATGCGTTGTTGCGTGTTTGTTTTTGTGGGCATTTGACTGAACAGCCCAGACAAATATTGCTACCAACATGGCACTTCGAAACAGACCACCGCAGTGAGTAAAAGTTATTTTCCTTTATTAAATGTTGACGTTTTTGGGCTGTCTCCTCAGACACAAGCAATCAGCATCCCTGCTCTTTGCACCTAGACATGCATGTCACTGCTGTTTGTTAACCTAGCTTTGCTGATTTGTATCTTGTGATGTGTGTGTGTGTGTGTGTGTGTTTTTCTTAACAGGTGTTAGATGACTGACAAGATCTATGGGGGGGCCCCCTTTGGGCCCCCCCATACCAACTTAGTCTTCAAAGGAATCTAGTGCCATGGGACTCCAGTGTCTTCAAAACATCCTCGGAATACATGTGTATGAATGGTCCACCGAAGGGTTGATCTGGAAGCCACCACGGTCCACGCAGTAATCTGCTGCGTGGGCCGTAGTGGCTTCCAGAACCATCATTCGGTCTTGGTCAGGATTTGTTAGTTGCCCTTCAATGTAGCAGGCTACGGGTTTCTGAAGAAGCCTGCTTTACGTAGCATTGGAGTACAAATATTGTGCAAAATGCTCATGTAATTGCACTAGCACTGGTAACCTGTAGATTAGCTTAGTTTAACGTCATTCGGTGCTGTCTGTCAAATGTGTGGCTTACTTTAAGTCCACAAGGCCCTCTGGTAAACCACGTTGGAACACCCCTGGACAAGGTGATTAGTCACTGGGTGTGTGCTAAAGTTTTGTTCCATTTTTCACTAGTTGGTTAAGGTTTGGTAGAATTGTTTGGATGCTAGCGACGTGATGGCGTATGTACAAGAGCCTACCGTGGCCAGGCCACAGTTGGGACGGCCACGGCCAGATGGCCTAGTGTGAGTGCAACCTTGATTGCATTTGTATACTGTTTACCATTGGATGTTTATGCAATTTGGCTTAATTCATCCGCTGTAAAGCTGCATTTGACTATTCCAGGGTCGTTTTGTACAGGCTTTCAATTGACCATGTTGACTAGTTTGTGGGATGTTTTTTTTTTTTTTTTTACCCTTGCTTACAATCCAACGGTTGCGACCACTTATGCAACTGGGCTGTGAACCTTGCAATTCTAGTTGCATATTTGTACACGCAAGCTTGTCCATTTCTATCGCCATCACTAACACTAGCTTCAGCATTTCCTTGTAGGCCATTAGCTGACTTGTGTATTGGAGCGATGATTTGGGTATTTTAAGATGCTTGAAAACCTAAAATAAAGCAAAATGCGTGTCTGGTGTGCAAGAGCCAATTTGTTGGCTTGCAGTAGTCGAGGAGTTGCCGTAGGTCGTAAGCCATCTGGAGGTTGTGGCAATGGAGGCTTGTGGTAGATCTGCCATCCAAGAAAGGTTAATTCTTCTGAAGCATGATTAATAGTTTAGTAAATTGAATCTATTCATATCGAACTATAAAATCCAAGACTGCAGCCAGTAACTTGGATCGCAATATGTGGAAAGTATTGGTCTTCATTTGTAACAACAGAATAATTAACATGACTAACTGGGTTTCTTCCATTTTCTAACTAGGGGGACTTGACTGGTGAGTCTACTGGATTAATCAGTAGCGGTACTTTGCCCAACAGATTTGATGGCATGACTACAGGGTGACAAAGACAATTAGTCCCTGCCTATCAAAAGAGACTTCTAAAACATATCTGCTAGAAGAGTTCCTATACTTTTTGTATAATTTGGTCATGCTGCAAATTTACTTTTTGTAGTTGCTCCATATTTAGTTCTTTGACAGCCTATTTAACATGGGTAGAATGTTTCCATGGAAGCTCTTGGCTGCTGGTTCCCAACACAGCTCCACTTTTAGCCTGTGACCTTGCGTTTAACTTTTTTGGACTTTTGGTGACTTTCACAAAAGAGAAATGAACTGGTTAATACAATAAACAAGGCATTTGAAACTTCAGCTACATTTCTATCTATTTGTACTGCCTTTGATTTCAACCCGTGACATGTTTGTCAGGTGATAACTATGTACCTGTGACCGCATATCATGGTACCATTTTGAACTGTTTGTGGATATTGCATTAAATCCATATGCTTGAAACTTTTCAATAATGCATATCAACGAAACAATGGAATGAAATAAATAGTTCAAGCAATTTGTGGGACTTGGCTGCTTTTACATTATTACTCATTTTGGGGGTTATTTCAGTCTCTCCAACCTGCAGGTCGTGCGATGAATCATGTGAATGGGAATATTCTATAAATGTCTTTATCATCTTTCGTCTGAACAATTCTGCTGCAGCCGCTTAAAGTCTCACTCCGAGAACCTTAAAATATGAATCAATCCATTAGAAGTATGAAAATATCTTCCCGGTGGCGTAACAGGGCAAACAAGGTGTGCTTTGACATCTACGTTTTGAGGCGATTGCAACAGTGCCACACATGATCATATTTGAAAATGTTTCGGGGTAGTAATTAGCTGTCGATTTTGGAGGCCTTTATCAATAATGACCAGCTATAGATTTGCTTCCGGATGGAGATTTCTGACAAATTACATGTTTAGCATCTACACGTTAAGCTGAGTCCAATGAGATCAAGCTCGCCCTCTTGCTACACCTGAGATCATGTCCTAGACCATAGTTGTACCATGTAAAATACATGCTACCATTTGCTAGAGTGTCATGCTTGGTGTCTTTGGACTCAGCTCACCGTGTAGATGCTAAATAACATGTCATTTATCACAAATTTCTATCGGGAAGCAAATCAATAGCTGCTCATTATTGAGTAAGGCCTCCAATTTCGACAGCTAATTACTACCATTAAACATGTTCGAATATGCTCATGTGTGGCACCGTTGCAATCGCCTGGAAGATGTTGAAGGACACCTTGTTCGCCCTCTTACGCCACCGGGAAGATATTTACATACTTCTGATTGACTAATGAATTGTTTCAGCTATTCCCCCAGAAGTCTGGGGTCAAAAGGAGCCGGCACCACGCCGCTTATGAGTTAACAAAAGTGAATGTGTATTTCTCTCATAACTTTTTGTCATTAAAGTGAGGCCTGATTCTCAGATATGCATGTTGGATGGCTAGGGTGTAGGTCTGGGAAGAAATTCAGGCCAATCTTGCAAGCGAGCCGCTGGTCGCAAATGCAACGAGATGGAGCACTTGCTGAGTCCTTTCCTGTAGGGCTGGAGCCACAGGTTGAAGCGTATGAGTCCTTTGAGACCCCCTTTGATAAAAGGGGTTCTCAAATGTTGACCCTCAGTCATCTATTGCATCACTTCCTTTAGGGCTTCGGCCTCCTAATTGATCATTATAGTATAATTGAATGCCCTCTTTCATATATATGATACCTCCACCACTGGGACGTGGCAACAATTCTCCAAATCCATATGGGGGGGGTGGGGGGGTGATGCTTGTGGACATTAGGGGTGTATACTCGACATAAATAGGAAGCAAACTCAGGAGAAGTAATGACATCTCACAAATATTTATTGAATAAATTGTTTCAATTTATAATAATCCAAAATCCAATGGCAAAACCCGTTGGCTTTTTGTCGAGGGAATCCAGGGCGACGCTCACTTCCGGGTTGGCCAACATACGTCATCCCTCCACCACTCTACTGTACAAACACATGTTCAAGTTGAATGAGAATAATAATAATAATAATTCTGCCATAGTATTTATTTAAGGGGGGGGGGGGGGGGGGGGGATACAAGTCTTTTGGCCATTCGTAGTGTTGATCAGCAGAGAAATAATTTGTCCGCAAAGACGGTGACGTCGCTTAGCAACGGAAGACGCTGGGGTAGACAAGTCACCGGACTACTACCCATTCAAGTGAACGGAGCGTTCCACGGCATTGAGAAGACCCATGTAATAAAGGCCTATAATATTTCTGTTTATGGCATAGGTTTCTCCTCAGATTAGGCCAATAAACCAATGGTAAAATAAAAATAAAAACGCTCGATCAAAGGCCCGGCCCGAGTATAGTGGTGGGAAATATCGGCCCGACCTGGCCCGCGTCAGGCTCGGGCAGAGAATCTAAACACTGACTGGAACTTAGCAGGTGTCTATAGGGCTATATCAGGAGTTAATGCACGCACTGCAGCCAATCAGAATCTGAGTATTCCCCCAGACCGTGGTCTACTCTAAACAGTATTATTCACGAGTTATAAATAACCCCTACACATCAATATTAATGATAACCCTGTGGAAATTGCAATAAGTGAGAGACACAATTTCGCACGTTGAGCACACAGTTGTGTGACTCGTTTATTTAGTAAGAGAGAAACAGGAAATCAAAACGTGCTGAAGGTAAACAAATCCCGCATGGGCTCTGACGTCATGAGACGCTCGTAATCATTAAAAGGGACAGCGATCCCTGTACCACCAAGACAGTAAACGACATGCCTAACACAATTGAAAGAACAACACATAACAAAATACTGTAGGTGAATTATGTTACACTCACTACAACCCATTAAATACGGTATGATTTCTAGATGTCATGGCACCGTCCGCTCGCGACACTGGACTTGCGATCAAGGCATCGACGCGGACGTTCATTCACATAGCCAAAAACAAGAGAATAGATGGCTAGATAAAATAAACATCAAGACATACAATTCTAAAAAGAACAGATGAAGCTGCTACCCTTTTTTCCTTCGCGGTTTGCCCACAGAGCAGCGCACCTGCATTTAATGGTGTATTGTCACAATTTCTCAGTATCAAAGGTGAAAGAAACGGGTGGCCAAAAGCTGTCATATTGTTAGTTATCACAGACAATTTTAAGTAGAAACGGGTGGCCAAAAGCTGTCATTTGTTAGCTATCACAGACAATTTTCAACAATGAATGATCTGTACGGAGCTCCATAAGGGACATTAGGGAGAACGCTCCCGGACAGAACCTTAGTTTGGAAGTCATGCTTAGTGACACGACAAATAGCCTACTTCCAATTGAAATACAAAATTTAGAAAATAGGCCTACGTGTCCCTGATCACATTTGAATAGATTAAATAACGTGACAGTGTCACGTATTTTCGTGAGACCATACCCGTACTTCCATGAGTATACTTAAAGGAAGTATACTATCCGCACTATCTACTACGTTATTTTTTCACATGTGAGTGCTATTCCAAATCGAGTACTCCGTGGTGCACTAACCGGAAATTACGATCACGACTGCCGCCGTGGCTCCTCCCCCGCAATAAACATCCCGCTTTGAACGGTGAACTCTTTACGCCTAGCAGCTATAAAAACGATAACAACTACAAAATGACTCTATTAATGCAGGCTATGTGGAAAATGCGCCGACTTTGGCTCAGCCTGGCTCCGCCTCTTCTGCTACGTAGCTAAGATGGCTGCCGTTGAGTACGGGGAGTGTCCTTCGATCCATACTTCAGGATTAGCCCGTTTTGAGTACGGCATCCGGGT